>NW_017671890.1:165034-188985 GCF_001879085.1 Nicotiana attenuata
TCACAAGTGTTTGCAGTATTTGTTCAAGCAGAAGGAGTTGAATTTGAGGCATAGAAGGTGGTTAGAGCTGTTGAAAGACTACGATATCACCATCTTATATCATCTGGGAAAGGACAATGTGGTGGCCGATGCCTTGAGTAGGAAGTCAGCCAGTATGGGCAGTCTAGCATATATTCCGGTCGATGAGAGAACGCTTGCTTTGGATGTTCGGGCTTTGTCCAATCAGTTCCTGAGGTTGGATGTTTCTGAGCCCAGCCGTGTGTTAGCTTGCACAGTCGCTCGTTCTTCATTATTGGAGCGTATCTAAGATCGACAGTATGATGATCCCCATTTGTGTGTCCTTAAAGACACGGTGCAGCACGGAGGTGCCAAGCAGGTTACCTTAGGTGATGATGGAGTTTTGAGATTGCAGGGTCGAGTTTGTGTGCCTAATGTGGATGGTCTTCGAGAGTTGATTTAGAGGAGGCCCATAGCTCCCGGTACTCTATTCATCCGGGCGCCGCTATGATGTATCAGGATTTGCGACAGCATTATTGGTGGAGGAGAATGAAGAAGGATATCGTTGCATATGTGGCTCGGTGTTTGAATTCTCAGCAGGTTAAATACGAGCATCGGGGGCCTGGTGGTTTGTTCCAGAAGATTGAGATCCCTGAGTGGAAGTGGGAGCGTATTACTATGGACTTTGTTACTGGAGTCCCACTGACTCAGAAGAAGTTCGAAGCAGTGTGGGTCATTGTTGATGGGCTGACCAAGTCAGCACATTTCATTCCTGTGGCAGTTTCCTATTCTTCCGAGAGATTAGCTGAGATCTACATCCGGGAGATTGTTCGTCTTCATGGTGTGCCCGTGTCTATCATTTCGGATCGAGGTACACAGTCTACCTCACATTTCTGAAAAGTAGTTCAGCGAGAGCTGGGCACACGGGTTGAGATGAGCACAGCATTTCATCCTCAGACGGACGGGCAGTCCGAGCGAACTATTCAGATTTTGGAGGATATGCTCCGAGCTTGTGGCATTGACTTTGGAGGCTCTTGGGATCAGTTTTTGCCTTTAGCAGAGTTTGCCTACAACAACAGCTACTAGTCGAGTATCCTGATGGCTCCTTATGAGGCTTTGTATGGTAGGCGGTGTAGGTCGCTGGTTGGATGGTTTGAGCCGGGAGAGGCTCGATTGTCGGGTACGGATCTGGTTCAGGATGCCTTGGACAAGGTCAGGATTATTCAGGATAGGCTTCGTACAGCTCAGTCCAGGCAAAAGAGTTATGCTGACCGCAAGGTTCGTGATTTGGCATTCATGGTCGGTGAGCGGGTGTTGCTTCGAGTGTCGCCTATGAAGGGCGTGATGAGATTTGGGAAGAAGGGCAAGCTTAGCCCTAGGTTCATTGGCCCATTTAAGATTCTTGATCGAGTGGGATAGGTGGCTTATAGACTTGCCTTGCCGCCGAGCTTAGCAGTCGTGCATCCAGTGTTTCATGTGTCCATGCTTCGGAAGTATCACGGAGATCCATCCCACGTGTTAGATTTAAGCACTGTCCAGTTGGACAAGGACTTGTCTTATGAGGAGGAGCCGGTAGCTATTCTAGACCGGCAGGTTCGTCAGTTGAGATCAAAGAGTTTCCTTCTGTTCGTGTTCAGTGGAGAGGTCAGCCTGCTGAGACATCGACCTGGGAGTCCGAGTCTGATATGCGGAGCCGTTATCCCCATCTTTTCCCCGACTCAGGTACTTTTTTCTTCTGTCCGTTCGAGGACGAACGGTTGTTTTAGAGGTGGAGGATGTGATGACCCAAAAGGTCATCACTTATTTTTGAATTAAATTCTGCGTTTGAGGCCTTAAAAACCTCTTTCAGCATCACCTTGATTTGCGTGCGCAGTCCGAGCGCGTAGCCGGAAAGTCTATATGTGAAAATCTATGAAAAATGATAAAATTTGGCTTTAAAATGAATTAAGTTGACTTCGGTCAACATTTTGGGTAAACGGACCCGTACCCATGATTTGATGGTCCCGGGGGGTCCGTAGGAAAATATGGGACTCGGGCGTATGTCCGGAATCGAATTTCGAGGTCCCAAGCCCGAGAAATGAATTTTTGAAAGAAATTATTTTCTGAAAAATATAAAGGTTTTTGAAAGTGAAATGTTATGTGAAACCTGTGGTATCAGGCCCGTATTATGGTTCCGGAGCCCGGTACAGGTTCAATATGATTTATATGTGTTGTCGGTAAAGTTTGGTAAGAAACGGAATCCATTTGACGTGATTCGGACCTTAAATGCAAAATTTGATGTTTAAAGAAGTTTTGAGAAATTTCATTGATCTTGAGGTTTAATTCGATGATCATGACGTTATTTTGGTGATTTGATTACACGAATAAGTCCGTAAGATGTTTTTGAGGTTGTGTGTATGTTTGGTTTGGAGCCCCGAGGGCTCGGGTGAGTTTTGGATCGGCCACGGGGTGGATTTTTAGACTTAGAAAGTTGCAGATTTTAGCTGGTGTGACCAGGCCTGCAGGCTTCGCATTTGCGAAGCCTGGCTCGCAAATGCGAGTTCGCAAATGCAAAGGCTGGATCGCAAATGCGAAACAGCCCAGGCCTATCTTTGCTCGCAAATGTGAGGCTTTGATCGCAAATGTGATCACCCCTGTTTCAGCCTTGAGTCGCAAATGCGACGCTGTAGTCGCAATTCCCAACTCGCAAATGCGAGATTTTCTTTGCAATTCCCAGCACAGCAAATTGCGAACCCCTGTTCGCGATTCCCACTTCTGAGACCTGCAACTCTGATACTTAGACGCAGAGATCCAAGGTAAACCTGCAGGCGTCCGCAGGCCCTGGCGTTTCCTCTATTACCTATTTCCTGTTACATCTCTTTGATTCTGAGACAGTATATCTTTTATTTTCTGACTTTGTATTTATCACTCTTAGATCGTCTGTGACACTGTGACACCAGTTCTGGGTGGTTAAGGCTTAATCGGTTGTAATAGCTACATGTTCAGATATTTTATTGCTTTCTTCCGCTTATTCTAAATTTTTCTGTTGTTTACATGTTATTTCTTTATAATTGTTAGAAGGAAATAATTGGATAATGAAGTAATTAGTTCAGGGAATTGGCTTGCCTAGCTCACATTAGTAGGCGCCATCACGACTCCTGAGGGTGAGAAATCCGGGTCGTGACAGGACGCTAGCAGATCTACCTTGGGTCTCCAGTTAAACAATCCAGCGACTAACCTCACGATCAGCTCGGGCTAATACCAAAATCTGCACAGAAATGCAGTGTAGTATCAGTACAACCGACCCCATGTACTTGTAAGTGTCGAGCCTAACCTCGACGAAGTAGTGACGAGGCTATGACAAGACACCCACATAATAAACCTGTGCAATCTAACAATATATGTACAAAATAACGACAAGTAAAAGATAGACAGGTAATATCAGGATGGGGAACATGCTGAGGGGATTACAAGATAGAAAATCACAGCAGTAATGAGAACTTGATCAACCAATATAACCTGAACCAATAATAACAAGTAAACACCATAAAGGAAAATGCACGGCATCACCATTCGTGCTTTTACTCTCAACCTCACCATATAATCAATAGAAATGGCACGGCATCACCCTTCGTGCATTAACTCTCACAACATGGCATGGCATCACCCTTCGTGCATTAACACTCATAATGTGGCATGGCATCACCCTTCGTGCTTTTACTCTCTCATAACATGGCACGACATCACCCTTCGTGCATTAACACTCTTCCTTACCATAAAACAATGAACAAAAGACACAGGGAGATAGAAAATAATAAGAACAAGTCTTACTTCAACATTTGGTTCCACAATACCAACCTCAACTTTGAAATCAATACTCAATTGTCACCCAAAGATTCGTAAACATGATAAGAACGATCAACTTGATTGTACTAGTCTAAACATGGATAACATAATCAAAGGAAAGCAATAATTACAAGAAACCAAGTCCCACCTGCATGCTTTACCGACAATAATGCATAGGTACTCGTCACCTCACCAATATGTTGCACCCAACATCTAAACACGTAGCAAATAGACAAATAAGTCCTAATCCCTCAAGCCAAGGTTAACCACGATTGTAAATAATTCAATTTAGGTCATTATTGAAAAAGTCAACAAAAGTCAACACCCGGGCCCACTTGGTCCAAACCCGAAGCTCGGATCAAAATCTGATTACCCATTCACCCCCGAGCCCGATTATGTAATTTGTTTTGGAATCCGACCACAATTTGAGGTCTAAATACCCAATTTACCAAATCCCTAATTTCTACCCAAAAATCCCCAATTCCACCATGAGAACTCTAGATTTTAGGTTGAAATCTAAGGAAAAGTAGTGAAAGTTTGAAAGAAACTAGTTTAGAATCGCTTACCAATGATTTGGGGAAGAAAAGTTCTTTGGAAAGTCGCCTCTAGGGTTCTTGAGTTTGAAAGATTGAAGAATGAATAAAAAATCCCGTCTAATTCATATTTACCCAGTTGCAGATGTCGCATTACCTGGGCTTTGCACCATCGCAAATTCGAAGCCCTTCACACCTCTACTACCTTTGCAAATGCGAAGATTAGTTCACAAATGCGAACATGACCCTCCGCAATTGCGACCCTATGGTCGCATTTGCGATCACTGCTTCCCCAGACTCACTTCGCAAATGCGAAGTATGTTTCGCAAATGCGAAAACTGTGTGGCCTAGCTACTCTTCGCAGTTGCGATGAGTAGCTCGCAAATGCGATACTGATATGTTCGCAATTTCAAACTCTGATTTCGTAAATGCGAGATCAGAGGCCAGTTCCCAGAAATTGTAGATACCAGCAAATGTTCTAAGCCCAATTTCACTCTGTGGCCTATCCGAAACTCACCCGAGCCCTCAAGGCTCTAAACCAAAAGTGCACACAAGTCTAAAAACCTCATACGAACTTTATCGCGCGATCAAATCGCCAAAATAACACCCAGAACTACGAATTGAACACCAAATCAAATGAAATTTTCAAGAAAACTTTGAAACTTCTCTTTTCACAACCGGACGTCCGAATCACGTCAAACCAACTCTGTTTCTCACCAAATTTCACAGACAATTCATAAATATGGTATTGGACCTATGCTGGGTTTCGGAACCAAAATACGGACCCAATATCCAAAAAGTCAAACATTGGTAAGACATTACAAATTAATTTAGCCTTTAATTTTCAATTTTCGACAAAGTCCGATATCTCGAACTAGGGACTTCCGAATTCGATTTCGGGCACACGCCCAAGTCCAAATCACGATGCGGATCCACCGAGACCATCAAAATATGAATCCGGCTCCGTTTGCTTAAAATATTTACCGAAGTCAACTCAAATGAAGTTTTAAGGCAAAAATTCTTATTATTCTCAACTTTTAACATAAAAGCTTTCCGGAAACACGCCCGGACTGCGCATGCAAATCGAGGAGGGATAAAATAAGGTATTTAAAGCTTAAAAGTTCAATATTGGGTGCTAAATCTTAAGATGAACTTTCAGGTCATCACATATAGAGCCATATTTAGATATCAACTTAGCTTTGTAAAGACAGTCATTAGGAATTAAATTGACATTTGAACTATTTAACCCCAACGTTCATTCTTAATCCTAGTCGCAAGTATGTAAATATTATGACTTGAAATTCAGGCTCAGTAACAGTTGTTATAGCATTATCATATCACACTGCTTGCAAAGAAACACCATTATGATAATATTCCTTATGTTTAACTAGATGTAATAAGTCAAATTCATTAATCAAATACACAAGTTAAGGACTAAAATACTAGCGCTTTGTTAAAACGTTATTCAAGCTAAGTTGTGAGATAAGTCACTCATAAGTACGATCTCTACTTGTATACAAAATCTAACCAGCAAAACTTTATGATTCTTTAGATACAAAAAATCTGTTTAAAGCTGGTTCTTTAAAATATCTACTAAATAATGAGATCATTCAACTAGAATGGAGGTAATTAATTACATCATTCTTCTTATGATATTTAAACCGGAGAAATAGTAAACTTAGAGCGCATGTCTAGAACACATAAAAAAGGTACCTAAGCCATAGTTTTGAATTATGGAATAGAGACAAATTTTAACTTTATACATGCTGGAAAAGAAACAAAACTCTAACTTATCATTTGAAACACACAAAAAAAGCACATATAGTAGTGTTTTAAGCAAGAGCCTTAAGATTAACAATTATTGTATTAACCACTATAAATTTATTCCTCTAGGTACTTAGTCGACACCTTATATTTCTATTCAATTGAGTCAGAATACACATAATCTCTATGTTCACCTCGAAATACGAGTAACAATTAAACTTTTAATGTGGTTATAAGGATACGTGATCTGATTCAACACCAATTGAAAAAGGACTAGATAAATAAATAAATTAAATGATTAAGATAAATTAACCAGTGTAGTTGCAAGCTATCGACCTCGATTGGAACGGGCTCGAGATCTATTGCTAAGAACAATAAGAATAATAGTGAATTATAAGCAAGTAAACGAACAGTGTATTGTTATTTCTTAGTTAGTCTCCATTTTTTACAAATGAACAGGATTCCTCTTTATATTGTAGAGGAATCCTAAATAAGGTATAACTCTAATTTCGGAAGTAAAATCCATGATTGGTATCAATAACCGTCAGCGGTTCTGTCGGTTCCAAGATTCCCACCGAGATTTGTGGTCGATCACTGATATCTCGCTATTCTGTTGCTCGATGTTGGTCTTTCCCGATCTCGATCCTTCTGTTTTTGTGTCTTCGAGCTCGCTTCAATATGAACTTAACCTCGAGGCAGACCCTCGAGCACATAAAATTGGATATGCTCGATTTTAACCGTATACAGATAGTCCCCACGTTTTTTAGAATGAAATGACAATAAACGATTTGAGTCTTGATTCCCCTGCAACTCGATCATGACGTAAGCGACGGACGTGATCGAAATATCCCGTCGGTTCGGTTCCCAAAACCATCAATGCATGTCAGTCATCGGTCGGCCATTAGTGCTACAGGACCGTTGTCACAAGCCTACAAATACCACCTCCTTTGTTGATTCAAACTTTACTTTGCTATGATCAAAAGCTCTCAGCTTTCTACTCCTTCTCATCTTTCTTCATTGCCGCCTGTTACGCCGTCGTGGTTCTCACCAGAGCAACTGATCTCATACTTATTTTCAACCCCCACTGCTTACACAAAGGGAAAAAACATCTAAGATGGTACCGCAGAAGGAAAAAGCCTCCTCGTTGCGGTCGGCCGACGATAAGACGCCGGTGGAGCCCCGCATTAAAGAAAGCATTCCCGGGCCGTGCGAACTGACTTTCGATTTCAAGGTCGATAGGACTTCCTCAGTTCCTAGTCGGTGCAAGCCCATGTCCCTGTACATTTGCTCGATATCTGAAGACGGTCTCGAGCAAGTGAAAGAAGACTATAATTGGGGCAACAAAGAGGTGGTGATCCCTTCCCCCGAGGAGGACATCACTACTTACATGAAATGGTTTTTAAATGTTTACACTTACCCTTTCACTCTAGGCCCCATGGATCCGGTCATACTCGATTTCTGCCGCCAGTATCGAGTGACCCTGGGCCAGATCTATCCTTCGTTTTGGCGCATTATAATCCTGCTCAGATTCTTTTTGAGCAAAGTCGAGGGGATGTCCTTCACCCTCGACCACCCCACACCTTTACCGAGGTGGGTTAATAAAGCTCCAGCGTCGGGCTACGAAAACACTATTCACGAGCATAGACGAGGACAAAGATCGAGGGTGGATGGGCTGATTCGTCAGAATCAAGACCTCCGATCTGATTCCTGCTAAGAAAATGCCATTCCCCGAGGAGTGGAACATGAAACGTAAGTCCGATTTTGTCGATGGTGTTCATTTTATAGATTTCTCGATTCCTTTTCTCATCTAAATTCCTTTTTGGCGGTGCAGCTTCCCCTTGATTTCCCGGAGTTGTTCCGGACCTTGAAGGTTAGGTTCGACAACTGGTTTATGCCTCTTCGCAACCGAGCACTGTTGGTGCAATTTGGCCAGGGGGCGATGGGAAGCTAAAAACCACGGTGAGTCCTTTTGTTCATACATCGACGCCTTTCTGTAAGAATGCCATTTTTTTTAACTCAGTCTCTCTTTTATATGTAGGCCTCGGAGAAAGTGTTGTTATGAGGCCACCTCCACCTAGGGAAGAGGAGGCTCTACAACCGCCCAAAAAGAGAAAAAGGCGAAGGACCTCGTCTCTCGATACCCCGAAGACAAGGAAGAGTAGGGCCCGAAAATCGAAGTTCGACCATGCTACTTTACCTGCCGATGTGGCTCAACAGCTTTGGTAGTAGGAAGAAGCAGTACAAGATGATGACTACTTGTTGATAGTTATGGAGAAGGGAAGCACTGAAGCTTCCAAGGCTGCTGAGCCGGTGGTGGCTGAGGTGGTCCAATCTCGAACTGAAGGAATCTCGGAGAGAGGTCCGAGTGGGGTCCTCGAGCCATCGGGTGATAAGAGTGCACCTCGCCATGACGAAAGACCGGCAGGTGTTCCTGAAGATTCTAGCTCCGAGACCCTTCAAAGAGAAGAGAATGTCCCAAGCGACTCGCTTGGGGAAATTAATATAGATGATTCACCACCCGGCCCTACGTTCTCCAAAGGGCAATTTCGAGATGCTCGGGGTATGGGAACTCCCGACGTGGAGTTCGTCTATGAAGGGATTGACATATTCCGAGAATGCTTTGCCGGGGTCGAGGATGGTCCCGATCCGGATGCATCATTTATTTTCGATGAAGCTAAGCATTTCTTGAAACAGGTAAGTCCCATTCCTTTGTATTCACACTCGTGTCTAGTTCGTGTCTTTTTAAGACTGACTTATTTCTTTGTGTGTAGGCCATGGTGCTTCACCGAGAGGCATCTTCCAAATCCTAGGTGGAGCTGACCTGCTGTGAGGCCGAGCTTAAGAAGCTTGCGGAGGAGAGAGATGGCCTCAAACTCCTCTACGTTCAAAAGGAGGAGGAGATCGCGACCTTTCGAGCTGAACTCACGAGAGCTCGTCAAGATTAGACCGAACTCATCGAACATGTAACGTAATTTCTTGAAAATTTGCTAAGTGTTAGCTCACATTTGGCAATTAACCCTTCGGTGTTGTAGGTCCAGAAAAAATACAAGCTTGTGGCGCAGCTTCGAGAGAAAGCTAAGATGACGGAGGCTGAAACTCTGGGGTGGAGACAGCATATGGAGCGTCTTACCTCGGAGAAGGATACGCTTTGGGCCCAACTGACTTCGGTCGAGAGCCAGCTCCAAGTTGTGAGGGAGGAAAGCTTGGCCCGAGCCCGAAAGATTGAGTAGCTCGAGGCTAAGCTGGCCGCCGAGCTTTCTAAGGCCAAGTATGAGGTCGAGGCACTTGTGGCCTCTTACCGAGCTGATGTCGAGGCTACCAATCTCCGGGCACAGGAGATCTCCACTACTGTTGAATTTAGATTATCATGTGCCGTCGACTATGCTAGGCAGCAATATCGGAGAGAGGCTCTTGAGGAAGTGCACGCTCGTGGCTTCGACCTCTCAGCTGACATCGAAGACGCCAAAATTTTGGAGGGTGAGGCCGCAGCCTTGCTTTTTGATGAAGAGGATTTAGCCAGTGGTTCCGACAACGGAGAGGGTGAGGATGAGGCTGGAGAAGAAGCGGCTCCCGAGGACGTGGCTCCCGGGGGTAAACAAGGCCTTAAGGATTTTCTTCTTTTTGTACCTTCTTGTGTTAGGCCTTGATTGGCCTTTTGTACAAACTATCTGATATATATATAATAGAAATTTTTTCTTCGGATGCCTTCGTATGTTTCTAAGTCTAGACATGTTTTTTGTCTCTATTGAAAACGTTGAAAATTCTCATTGATGTAATCTTACTAACTTCAGTTCGAAGCCAAAGCAAACTCTTAAGTTTTTCGTTTATACGAGGGTAAATCCTCGAGTTTGAAATTTGTTCGAGACCTTATCTCGGGGGTGGCTCGATTGAACATATAGACGTGTTATCTTTATAACCAAGTTCGAATGAATCTTGAACTTAGGATAAAGTAAACCCTTAGGTTTTTATCAAATGATCGTTAAGTTTTTTCAGCTTACAGCAACATACCCTGTAGGGTTTTTGGGTGAATCTTCGAGCTATAATTGACTTTTAGCTGAGCTCGAAATAGCGGAACCCTTGGGTTCGAATCGAGTGAGAACAAGGTCTCGGACCCTAATTGTATTGGCCCTTTGGTCTTTAAATTGGGCCGATTCGGCCTCCAAAAATGGCTATTATTTTCTCCTTTTCGGCTAAAAGACTTAGTGAAAATTTCCTTATGCCTTAGCATGTGTTTTTTTATACCCATTGGGTTTTTCGAAGGTCCGATGACTGGAACCCTATTTCTCTTTTTTGTGTCTTAACGTGTTTGTGTTAAGATAATTTGATACCCCTTGAGGTTTTTCTGAAGGCTAATATTATCGAAGCCTTTTAATTATTCGAGGGCTGATTTTATCGAAGCCTTTTTTTATTTGCTTTGCCGAGGGTAGCCTTGTTTAACCGATTTTTCAATGTATTTGAAGGCCTTTTGTTTATAGGAGAAATCGGACGTCTCCAAGCCGCGTTATTTTGGCCATAGCCTTTAATATGGCCATAGCCTTTAATGTGGCCGTAGCCTTCGGGTATGTCTTTTGGACTTATTTCCCGATAACATTTCGAACTTGTTCGAAATGTTAGTCCCCGAGTATGGTGGCCTTTGCCTATATATCGAGGGGGTGCCTCTTTGAGGTCTTATGATTTCAAACTTAGGTAGCTCAAGTGTGCAGTCCCCGAGTGTTCGAAGTATGCTTGTACTTTGCTTTCGAGCCATTTTTCACAAGTGTTAGTTTTGCACAATAGGTCAGAATAATAAATACACGATTTGTATAGCAGAAAATTTACTTTGAAACATGAGATGTTCGAGAAAAGAGAATGCTTCTTTGAATTGTTTATACATGCATACATGTTTTGTTGTCGGGACTCGGCTAATCTATATGGACACGGTTCATTCGACCGTATGGCCAATTACAAAATTTTTCCTACCGAGACCCATTAATACTAGGTACATTCCTCGAACACATAACATCCAAGGGTGATGCCCCCCCAGTATTCGAGGTTGATTGCAGAGAAGCCTTGGATACTGTTGAATTATCCTCAGGTAGCACATAATTGTTGCCTCGTTAAAATCCTTGCCGGAAAAATCCATTTGGGGTAAAAATCGATCTATGGGAAAAAGAGTGCAACGCGTACTTTAAAACCTAAGGTCTCGATATCTTAGGTCGAATTCCTGCAATGAATTAGTTTCGAATATTTATGTAAATGAAATAAAAGATAAAGTCATACCTTAGCAATAGTACCACTTAAGGAGTGATATGTTCCAGTTATTCGACACAGGTTAGCCGCTCATTGTTCCGAGTTTGTAAGATCCTTTCCCGACTATGTCGAGGATTTGGTAGGATCCTTCCCAGTTAGGGTCGAGTTTCCCTTCATTAGGGTATCGAGTGTTGATGGTGACTTTTCTTAGGATTAAATCCCCGACTTTGAAGTGTCGAAGGTTGGTTCTTCTGTTGTAGTACCTCTCGATTCGTTGCTTTTGTGCATCCATTCGAACGAGTGCAGCTTCTCGTCTTTCATCTAACAATTCAAGGCTAGTATTCATTGCCTCGCGATTTGATTCCTCCGTTGCATATTAGAATCTGGCGCTGGGCTCTCCGACTTCGACCGGTATCAAGGCTTCGGAGCCGTATACTAAGGAAAACGGAGTTACTCCTGTACTGGTCTTCGACGTTGTCGGATAAGCCCATAGGACCTCGGGCAATTCTTCTCTCCACTTCCATTTGGCTTCGTTTAGCCTTTTCTTCAAGTTTTGGATGATAGTCTTGTTTGTTGACTCGTCCTGTCCGTTCCCACTAGGGTGATACGGTGTCGATAGTATCCTCTTTATTTTGTGATCTTCGAGGAATTTCGTTACTTTGCTGCCGATGAATTGTTTGCCATTATCACATACTATTTTTGCGGGTATCCCGAATCGGCATGCGATGTGATCCCATATGAAATCGATCACTTCTTTTTCCCTAACTTTTTCGAAGGCCTGTGCTTCAACCCATTTAGAGAAATAGTCAGTCATAAATAATATGAACCTAGCTTTAGAGTGACTGCTTATGCTTCGCGTCAATTGAAGCCTCATGAGAAGAACTACCCTGTTCATGATTTGGAGTTGGCTGTCGTTGTTCATGCATTGAAGATTTGGGGGCACTATCTCTATGGTGTGTCTTGTGAGGTATTTACGGATCATCGGAGCATCCAACACTTGTTCAAACAAAAAGATCTAAATTTGAGGCAGCGGAGATGGTTGGAGCTGCTAAAACACTATGATATTACTATTCTGTATCACCCGAGGAAGGCTAATGTGGTGGCCGTTACCTTGAGTAGGAAGGCAGTGAGTATGGGTAGCCTTGCATTCATTCCTGTTGGTGAGAGACCTCTTGCAGTCGATGTTCAGGCCTTGGCCAACCAGTTCGTGAGATTTGATGTTTCGGAGCCTAGTCGGGTTCTAGCCTGTGTGGTTTCTCGGTCTTCCTTATTTGATCGCATCAGAGAGCGCCAGTATGATGATCCTCATTTTCTTGTCCTCAAGGATAAGGTTCAGCATGGTGATGCTAGAGATGTGACTATTGGAGATGATTGGGTGTTGAAGATGCAGGGCCGGATATGTGTGCCCAAAATGTGGATGGGTTATGTGAGTTGATTCTTGAGGAGGCCCACAGCTAGCGGTATTCCATTCATCTGGGTGCCACGAAGATGTACCAGAACTTGAGGCAGCATTATTGGTGAAGGAGGATGAAGAAGGATATAGTGGGGTTTGTAGCTTGGTGTCTTAACTATCAGCAGGTAAAGTATGAGGATCAGAGACCGGGTGGATTGCTTCAGAGGATAAAGATTTCAGAGTGGAAGTGGGAGCGAATCACTATGGATTTCGTAGTTGTGCTCCCACGAACTTCGAGGAAGTTCGATGCTATTTGGGCGATTGTGGATCGCGACCAAGTCCGCGCACTTCATTCCAGCTGGTACTACCTATTCTTCGAAGCGGTTGGCTGAGATTTACATCCGAGAGATTGTTCGCCTTCACGGTGTGACAGTGTCCATCATTTCAGATCGAGGCACGCAGTTTACATTGCAATTTTGGAGAGCTGTGCAGCGAGAGTTGGGCACCCAGGTTGAGTTGAGTACAGCATTTCACCCTCAGAAGGACGGACAGTCCGAGCGCACTATTTAGATATTGGAGGACATGTTACGCGCTTGTGTCATTGATTTTGGGGGTTCATGGAAGCAAATTCTGCCACTCACGGAGTTTGCCTACAACAATAGGTATCAGTCGAGCATTCAGATGGCTCCGTATGAGGCCTTGTATGGGAGATGGTGTCGATCTCCGGTGGGTTGGTTTGAGCCGGGTGAGGCTAGGCTATTTGGTACTGACTTGGTTGAGGATGTATTGGACAAGGTTAAATTGATTCAGGATCGGCTTTGCACGTCGCAGTCTAGACAAAAGAGCTATGCCAGCAGGAAGGTCCGTGATGTTGCTTACATGGTTGAGGAGAAGGTTCTACTGAAGGTTTCACCCATGAAGCGTGTTATGAGGTTCGAAAAGAAGGGCAAGTTGAGCCCTCGATTTATTAGGCCATTTGAGGTACTTCAGAAGATTGGGGAGGTGGCTTACAAGCTTGCCTTGCCACCTAGTTTGTCGAGTGTGCATCTAGTATTTTATGTTTCTATGCTCCGAAAGTATGTCGGCGATCCGTCTCATGTTCTGGATTTCAGCACGGTTCAGCTGGATGGTGATATGACTTATGATGTGGAGCCGGTGGCCATTTTGGATCGGCAGGTTCGAAAGTTGAAGTCAAAGAATATAGCTTCGATGAAGGTGCAGTGGAGAGATCAGCCAGTTGAGGAGGCTACTTGGGAGACCAAGCGGAGATGCGGAGCAGATATCCACACCTATTTGAGACTCCAGGTATGTTTCTAGACCCGTTCGAGGACAAACGTTTGTTTAAGAGAGGGAGGATATAACGACCCGGCTGGTCATTTAAAGAGTTGTAGTCCCGTTCCCCTATTTACTGCTCCTTTGTGCTTTATAGGTGTTACATGACTTACCGGGTTAGTCGGTCCGGATCCAGAGAGATTGCGGAGTGAATTGAGACACTTAGTCTCATAATGGAAAGCTTAAGTTGAAATAGTTGATCGAATATTGGCTTATGTGTAAACGACCCCAAATTTGAGTTTTGATGGTTCCGTTAGCTCTGTTGGGTGATTTTGTACTTAGGAGCGTGTCCAAATTGTGATTTGGAGGTTCGTAGTTGAATTAGGCTTGAAATGGCGAAAGTTGGATTTTTGGAAAGTTTGACTGGGAGTGGACTTTTTGATATCGGGTTCGGATTCCGATTCCGAAAGTTGGAGTAGGTCCGTGGTATCAATTGTGACTTGTGTGCAAAATTTGGGGTCAATCGGACGTGATTTGATAGGTTTCAGCGTCGTCTGTAGAAATTGGAATTTCAAAGTTCATTAGGCTTGAATCTATGTGTGATTCATGTTTTTGAGGTGTTTGAGGTGATTTGAGGGTTCAACTAAGTTCGTATGATGTTTTGGGATTTGATGGTATGTTTGTTTGAGGTCCTGGGGGCCTCGGGTGAGTTTCGGGTGGTTAATGTATCAAGGTTTGAAGTTGAAGAATTACTGAAGACTTGCAACTACTGGTGTAATCGCACCTGCGGAGTGGTCACCGCAGATGCGAGCTCGCAGAAGCGAGAAGGGGACCGCAGAAGCGGTCAAGAAGGATGTCAGCAGAGGTCGCAGGTCCGATGGGATTTCCACACCTGTGATTGTGCAGATGCGATGTAAGGGTCGCAGAAGTGGGGAGTGAAGGAGTTGAGGGGCCAAGGGTTTTTCGCAGGAGCGGACGAGTAGGCGTAGAAGCGCTTGCGCAGAAGCGGATATTTGTGCGCAAGTACGATAGCTGGGGAATTAAGTGACCTCCGCAGATACAGAGATTTCACCGCAAAAGCGGGACCACAAAAGCGGATTTTGGACCGCAGATGCGGTTTGACTGTGCAAAACATATAAATGCAGGGGTTCGCGATTTGGCTTTATTTTTAACATTTTGAGCTCGGGGTTTTGGAGATTTTTGAGAGGAGTTCGAGGGGATTCTTGAGGTATGTTCCTTGTTCCCGTTTTTATTCAATAATCTTGTTTTCCCATTGATTTTCGCACCTAGATTGTGTGGTATTGAGGTGAAATATGGGGCGTTTGAGGCTAGGGATTTGGAGAGTTTGATTTGGGAATTTGGGTGAATTTTGTGTTGGATTTTGATAAATTTGGTATGGTTAGACTCATGGTTGAATGGGCTTTCGGGTTTTGTGACTTTTGTCGGATTTCGAGACGTAGTCCCGAGGGCCGGCTTGGAGCCGATTTTGGATTTTTGAGTTATAACTTTGTATTTCTTGTAAAATTGATTCCTTTAGCCCGTATTGATTTATTGTACTGCTTGTGGCTAGATTCGGGTCATCTGGAGGCCGATTTGCGAGACAAAGGAGTGGTGGAATAGAGTTTTGCTCGGATTGAGGTAAGTAACACTTCTAAACTTGGCTCTAAGGGTTTGAAACCCCGAATTATGTGTTATGTGATGGGTGTTGAGATGACGCACATGCCAAGTGACGGGTGTGCACCGTGAGAATTGTGACCTGGTCAATTCCATGGCACTGTATAGTGGATCTACCTTGTTGATATCTGTGTTTTCACCATGTGATAAAGTAATTAAGCTGTCAATCATACTAGAGATCATGTTTAGGCTATATGCTGGTACTATTGGGACCCATAGTGGTCGTTTCTTGCTGTTGACTTACTGATTTCATTGATATTTCATACTCAGTCATATTCATTCATTTCATATCATATCTCAGTCTCTGTTGTTATTTATTGATACATCATATCATCATGGTCGGGCTAGTTTCATGACATTGTAAGCCCGTGAGAGAGACTGGAGAGATGGATGACTGAGTGAGGCAGAGGGCCTGACTATGAGTGACATTTATGGGATCGGGTTGCACGCCGCAGCGGTTTTACTGATTTATGATAGCGCATGAGCTAAAAGAGCCCCTCCGGAGTCTGTACACACCCCTAGTGAGCGCGGTTGATTATATTGAGGGATGGATCTGCCCTGAACATGGATCTTGTCCGAAGCATTTATATACCTGGGGATGGATTTTTCCCACGGGCTGGATTGACCCTACACAGTACTGAGTGATTGATGGTCAGTTGATGTATATATTTCGGGGTGGATCTTTCCTGGGCCGGATTGGCCATATACAGTACTGAGTGATTGAGCATTTGAGAGTGTGAGCACATGAGGCTGTCAGCATGGTGCATCACATACCGCATGTGCATTGGCATGTTAAGTAGAGGAATTATATTCTTCATATCATTCAGATTTGATCTATCTTACTGTATTGAGTTTAACTGTTGAACTTGAAAGCATGCCTACGTTTCTGCACTATTATTTCTATATTGAACCGTACTGGTTGAATTCGTCACTACTTTCAATACAAGGTTGGATTTATTACTTATTAAGTTGGTTGTACTCACGTTATACCCTATACCTCGTGTGCAAATCCAGGTGCTTCCGGTCACGACAGCTACTGAGTGTGGAGTCAGGATCTCTGGAGACTATCGAGGTAGCTGCATGGCTTTTGCATACCTTGACTCTCCCTCATTATCTTTACTTATATTTCATTTCTTATTTGTTAGACGTTGTAGTAGACTATATCCCTGTATAGATGCTCATGTACTCGTTAACACCCCGATTTTAGGAGAGATTTGTATCGAGTTGCGAACGTATTTTTGTTTGTAAAAGGTTTTCCTTAAATATTGATTGCTTCCATGTATTTTTCAAGCTTTTATTTAGTTGAATTTGTTGAGTAGTTATCCCACAATAGGCCCCATCACGACAGTTGATTTTTGGATCGTGACAATTTAGCCTCAATGGTTTATCGAGGCAGCTATTCCTATTCCGGTATAAATCACGATATCAAAAGTAACAAACTTTTGCATAAGAGACTGCTAAATTCTACAGTGTTATACACCAAACAGTGCAGCATTAGTCAAATGTGAATCAAGATACAGACGCAGTCACACAACCGATAATCTGAAGAACTTATCCGAATATATATACATATACAATCTAGAATTCAAAGAAGTACAAAAATGGTCAGCCAATAATATGCGATCTTTCGCAAGTTTGCCCCATATATTCTTTTACATATATATATATATATGTGTGTGTAAAGATTATACAGAAAGAAGTGTTAGCCCATATTGTTTCCTAAAAATTCTTATGCTAAAATTTGGTAAAATTTCCACATTTCATGGTTTCTATTTGGTCCTTCATTTACTTGGATGTTTGTGCTCTTTGGAGCCGGTTGTCGATGCATTTGATTCAAAGTAATTTGTAGCTATCTCATCCAATAAACTTCAGTTTAATAAAGGTATTCTCTCCTTCAACATTCCATGACAGAATCTTTACCTTTGATCAAAATATTTGTTAGTGTGGGCGGTCTGTTTATAGGCTTCTTCTAAAGTTGCTAAATTGCTCAATGGCAAACAACTAAGGTACTAATGAAAAAAATACAAAACAGAAAGAAAAAGAAAGAAAAAAAAAGAGCCTCTTATCTTCACCGAAAGTGCAAAATACATTGTGGGTGCCTTCTTTATAATTCATTCACAAGAAAAATGAGACACCAATGACATGATAAAGCATTTGCAATCTTAGAGATAAACACTCGATTAATCGAAAAGAAATATTTTAATGCAAGAAAGAAAAATCAAAATTAAAACAAGCAGAAAAGAGAAGGGACAAAGACATCGTTTATATTCTTTTCGAAGTATTAGCGTTTCGGATTTTTAGCTTAAAGTATATATATTTATATGTATATCACCTCATGTTTTACTTTTGTTTCGAGGATTTAGGATGTAAAATGTGTTGATTTATATTAATTTGAGGTGTTTTTATGTGTAAGAATGATCCGGGAGCAATTAGGGGCGAAAGGTGCGAGATTAGAGCCAAAACGGACGAAAAAGAAAAAGAAAAAAAAAGAATTTCCAATGCCACAGCCAGCGCCTAGCCCTACCTGTGGCGCCATAAACAGAAACTCCAAATTGGCAGCGCCGTGGAGGGAGCCTAGCGCTGAGCAGGCGCCAGTGGCATGAGTTTTCTCCAAATTCGCTCGGGACACGGTTATTTCGGCCCTAGACCTACCCAACACGTATAAAAGCAAGACTAAACTTATTTGTGAAGGGAGAGACGCCACTTTTGAGGGAGAATACACACGAGAAACACTCGGAAGCGGAGAGATCTCAGTTTTCTTCATCTTTTTCTAGTATTTTTAATTATTCAACGCTTATGAAATTGTTTGCTATTATCGTGAGTGGCTAAAAACTCATTGTTCTGGGGTTGTGATTTAGCCATGAATATTGTTGTTTAACGTTGACTTAACCTTGATTATAATTCACTACTATATGGTTGTTTCTTCCATTCTGTGATTAATTGCTTAATTGTCTGGGCAGCAGTTAGGTTCTATTTACTATCTATGCTATGCTTGGGAAATTCGTATTTAGATTAGAGAAGAATTGAAGAGAGCACGATCTTAACTCTTAGGGGGGCGGATTTGTGGTTAGGATAGGAACATACCTAGTCACCGTGCTTAATTAAATATCGTAATCTTAATGCGTTCTTAATAGATTGATTTCACAGAAATATAGGCATTAATCTATTTTGAATAGGCGAGTAGTACTTCGGGAGAAGGCTATGAGAGTAATTATCGATTAATTAGCAATCATGAGTGAATTGTATGAGAGGGAGAATTAACTAGAACACAATTAGATTGGTGAATCGGTCACAACCCTAGAATATTTGTCTCTGTTGAATACATAACAATCATTTTACTGCTTGATAATTTAGTTATTGCTTAGAATTATAATTTAGTATAATCACATTCTTGAACTTGATTTTAGCTTGACTAAATAACAATCTTGGTAATTTTAGTGGGTAGTTGATACAAGTTTCTGTGGGTTCGACACTTGACATATCATTTAATTACTTGTACGACCAGTATACTTGCGTGTGCGTTTGGAAGCAACAAGTTTTTGGCGCCGTTGCCGGGGACTTGAATATTAACTACTTTCTAGTTTTTGCTTTAATTGTTAATTTCATCAAGTCTAACGTCACTTGATTGTTGCTCTGATCTCAGGAACTTTGATTGAATGCGTAGGGTCAGAAGCCAGGACAGACTTCAAGGCTTTGACCCTAAACCTGAGAGAACATTTCACAGGAGGTTGAGGAAAGCAAGGGATACAAATAATATTCAGGCACTCGTTCAATTTCCTATGAACATGGTAGAGGAACATATGGCTATTCAGGAGGTGGCAATGCCCAGCATTGCTAATGTCACCTCCAGCATAGTGAAGCCCCGAATGACTGGGCACCTTGAGCTGAAACAAAGCATGATCCAGCTACTTCATGCGAATGGGCAGTTTACGGGCCTTCCACACAAGGATCCACAACAGCATATCCTGAACTTCTTGGAGATTAGTGATACTTATATCACTAAAGGGGTCACTCCAGACTATGTGAGGCTCACACTTTTCCCGTTCTCTCTGTTGGGCGAAGCAAAGCGATGGCTGAAGGCAGAACCAGATAATTCTATTACATCATGGAATGATTTGGCAAGGAAATTTCTGGCAAGGTTCTTCCCGTCAGGCAAAACTGCAAAGATTAGAAGTGAGATAGTCACTTTCAAACAGAAAGCAGGGGAGTCTCTATACTCGGCTTGGGAGAGGTTCAAGGGGCTAATCAGAGACTGTCCTCATCATAATCAGGCAAGAGAAGTATTAGCTCACACTTTCATAGAAGGTCTACATCCTGAAATAAAGATTGTGGTAGATGCTGCAGCTGGAGGTCAAGTGTTGGAGAAATGATTTGACGAGATATATGCATTATTGAACAAATTCTCCAAAAGCAATCCTGGCAAGGAGAAATGGGCAGACACACAGTGCAAAAATCTGCAGGGGTTCTCAAGTTAGATGTCGTCTCGGCATTATCAGCACAGATTTCTACACTGACCAACCAAGTCAATCAGATGACCATGGTTATTAACAAGCAACAAGCTCGACCAGTGCAACAGGTTCAGGTGTTTTGTGAAGTATGTGGAGAGGGTCACATGAGCATTCTATGCCCAGCAAATCCAGAGTCTATATATTTTGTGGGTAATGCAAATCAAGGCCAAACAAATCAGTAGACACTTACAATCCCAACTGGAGGAACCACCCAAAATTCTCTTGGGGTGGAAACCAAGGTACTCAGAATCAATACCGACCTCAAGCACCTCAACAACAATATAGAACACCCCAGGCTGAACAACAAGGGAGTCCAACAAGCCACCTTGAGGAAATGATGAAGAAATTGATGGCTGATCAGCAAACCCTCACTCAGAAATTGATGGATGATCAGCAAGCCCAAGTCGTAGCAATGTAAAATTTGGAGCGCCAAGTGGGACAACTTGCCAGTGCCTAAAATACTAGACCAGTTGGAGCTCTTCCAAGCGATAGTGAGCCCAATCCTAAAGCTCAAGTCAATGCGGTTACCTTGAGAAATGGAAGAGCATTAGAAGAAGTTCCAAAGAAAAAGAAGTCTACGGATAGTCCTTAAGGAGAATTAGTTCCCAAGCCAGTTGAGGAGAATGAGAAAGAGAACAAAGGATCCGATCCAGTAATTGTGACAAGGCCACCACCTCCGTATCCACAAAGATTGCAGAAGCAAAAAGATGATGCTAAGTACAAGAAATTCTTAGATATTTTGAGCCAAGTGCGTGTGAATTTGCCTTTGGTGGAAATTTTGCAGGAAGTGCCTAAGTATGTAAGGTATCTCAGAGATATTGTGGCAAATAAACGAATACATACAGAGTTCGAAACAGTTGCACTTACTGAAGAGTGCAGTGCCAGAATTCAGAGTAAACTTCCTCCTAAGTTGAAGGAACCTAGGAGTTTAACAATTCCTTTGTCTCTTGGAAAACAAGAAGTTGGGAGAGCCCTGTGTGATTTAGGGACTAGTATAAATTTGATGTCGTCCTCTTTGTTCAAGCAACTCGGATTGGGGGTGCTTAGACCTACTACAATCACTTTACAGTTATCAGATAGGTCACTAGTTATGCCAGAAGGAATTATTGAAGATGTGTTAGTTCGAGTGGGAAAGTTTATTCTTCCTGCTAATTTTATTGTTCTTGATTACGAGGCAGATGAGGAAGTGCCCATTATTTTGGGGCGGCCATTCTTAGCTACTGGTGAAGCGATTATTGATGTGAGGGAAAGGAAGTTAAAGATGAGAGTTGACGATGAGGAAGTCACTTTTAATATGTACAAGGCACTTAAGCTCCCTAAGCATTATGAGGACTTGTGCATGATTACTGTGGTCGAATTGAAGGGGATAGAGCAGAGTCCTTATGTGAATTGTAGTGATCCAGATGGGACAACTGAGTTAGAGGAGGTGGTGTGGCAAGCTGAATGTGTAAAGATGATTGAGAAAATAGCCAGAGATGAAAGAGGAGACCTTCCGAGAGTGTGCAAAAAGGCTAGACTTCATGGGAGAAAGAAGAAGAAGAGAAAGCGCCCAGCCTGAGCAGAGTAGCAGAGTCGTGCCACGACTATAAATAAAATGCTTATTGGGAGGCAACCCAGCCTGTATATCTGTTATTTATTTATTTATTTTTGTGTCGAGTTTTGTGTTGTTTTTATTTTGCAGAGTAGGGGAAGTCTGAGTACCCAAAGTTGAAGCTGAGGAGCATGTTTGAGCTTAAGTGTGGGGTCGTCCCAACTCTAAAGATTGAGGATCATGTCCGCGCTAAGCCCGAGAGGGTCTCACGGAGTATTTCTCACCCTTGTTTAATATTTTTCTCTGTGATCATGCATCGAGGACTATGCATAATATAAGTGTGGGGTGGGGAAACTACTTTCCGAAGTGTAATTGTATAAAATTGTTTTTTTATATTATTAAGTTTTTCTTTTAGAACTCGTAGTAGACATAGTCCAGGTTAAAAAAAATAGGAAAAAAACGAAAATTGAAAAAAAAAACAAGAAAAAGCTCAGACTTTTCCCGACGATGGATCTTTTGGACAATTTTCTTGAGGGATAAAGTCCGATTAAAAACACCAAAAAGATTTTCTTTTTTTTTAGAATAGTTAGGTAGTATTCCTTGGTTTTTCTTTGGGCGCCAGTTCTTTTCCAAGGATGTAGCTCGAACCGGGTACTTTATTCTTTTTAGGAGTAGTTTAGGAAGAAACTGAGTTGCTCCGAGATACTCATTGACATGGTTGATGCTGGCACATTAGGCTATGACACACATTCTATCTTTCTGTGTATTTGGTTTGAATTGTGACGTCTAAGTGAAGTAAATAGCCTATTTTGTGGCGCTTTTTCTCAGTTGTTTGACTTGTATTCCACATAGTACAATATTGCTTAATTTTTTCCAATTATGTGTGCTTGCATTACTTGAGAGTTGAACAAAACCGTTGTGAGTGAGTCATGTGCAATGTGTGTGAGAGGATTTGTGATCTTCTGTGCTATCCTGTGTAGTCTAGAACTTGCCCCGTGTGTTAATTGAAGCAAAATTGTAAGTTATGCTAATTTAGGAGATGACGTAGGCATTTCTTGCTTGGTCATGGATGTGCTTGTCACATAAAAATAAAATCTTCCGTTGCTATCCCCTTTGAGCCTATAGACCGTTCTTTTGGCAACCACATTACAAGCCATACCCCTACTTTGTTCTTAATTGAGATTGTTGAACCTTTACCTCCTAAGGCACTTAGTCGCTAAAAGAAGTAAGGTGAGATATTAGGGAGTAGATTTTGAGTGGAACCATGGAAGGGCCCGTTGGTGCATTAAAAGTTGAAATCAAAAGTCACTAGCCGATGAACTTTAATGTATGGAGTGTGTGAAAAGAAAAGAAAAAAAGGAAAGAAAGAAAAATTGCAAGAAAAGAAAAATTGATAGTAAAGTAATGTAGAAAATACACACCTCCAATTCTTAATAATTTGTGCTAGTAGGAGTATAGAAGTGCTTAAAGAAAGTAAGGGCTATGTTGCATATGGTCTGTGGCGAGTGAATTGATTGAGAAGAATATGTGCTTGAATTGTGAATGTAGTGTATTAAAGTGCTTAGAAGGGTTAGTCACTATTTCTAAATGTATCATACCTGTCACGACCCAAACTCCACTAAGGGTCGTGGTGGCGCTGGATACCGATGTCAGGCAAGCCAACTAAATTAGATTCCAAATTATAACAACTTTTAAAGCCAAGATTTTCCTTCAAATTTCATAAGTAAAAAGATAACTGCCTCAATTCAAATTAAATAATAATCAATCAATACAAAATATTTCAAAACCATCCCAGAACCCGGTGTCACAAGTGCATGAGCATTTACTAAGACAGAAATAAAATACAACATCCGTCCGGAATACAGTGGACAGAAAGTAAATATATTATGCTGGAAAAGGGACTATACTAGCTGCGGGCCGCCTCGAACAATGCAACTCACCTAGTCCCAGAATCATCCGCGCTGCTACGCCCAATAGGCCACTAACAACACCTGAACCTGTGCAACAAAAATGCACAGAAGTGTAGTATGAGTACGAAAAAAACGTGTACTCAATGAGTATCCCGCCTAACCTCGAAGAAGTAGAGACGAGATGGTCGACTTCGATACTTACTAAGGGTCCAATAATGTGATGTCAATAAAATACCAAAATTGCGAATTTCTATAAACATGATTTTAATCCAATAGAAAGAAACAAGTAAATAATAATTCTTTATATGAAGTTTC
>NW_017671890.1:192178-211162 GCF_001879085.1 Nicotiana attenuata
ACTTCAACCAAACTTATGAAATTTCTTTCAAAATACTACTTTCCACAATAGGCGCCAAAACGCTCCCGGGTCATCCAAAACCCGATCCGGGCATACGCCCAAGTCCGAAATCATCATACGAACCTGCTGGAACCTTCGGATACCGATTCCGAGGTCGTTTACTCAAAATTCCAATCCTAGTTAATTCTTTCAACTTAAGGCTTCCGAAATGAGAATTCTCTTTCCAAATCAACTCTGAACTTCCCGAAACTTAATTCCGACCAGCGTACAAGTCATAATACCTGAAATGAAGCTGTTTATGGCCTCAGACTGCTGAACGAGCGCTAGAACTCAAAACGACCGGTCGGGTCGTTACATTCTCTCCCACTTAAACATACGTTCGTCCTCGAACGTGCTGAGAACTACACTGAAGTAGTCTGAAATCACTGGTTAACTTCTCATGCACCTTCCCGTGCTACCACAACTCAGTTGAGCACATCAGCTTGATCAATTCTGAAGATATTCCCTTTTATTCAAGCAAATAAGCCTTAGAGCCCAATTCCAACATCCGGAATTCTATGCCCGACCTGTTTCCAACATAAGATCACCCTATCAATCACTACACGCTGTACCCAAACATGGCTGCATAACTTTGCTGCATTCACCCCTAGCATCACTTTACTCACCGGACCGCAATAACACCTTCTGATCAACTTAGTCGAAATTCCACGATTCTGATGCTCCCATTGCACCCCATGACATACACAGGTCTTACTCTAACTCTTATAATGCCGCCACAACGGAAGAGATGCGCAGAAACCCATGATCAACTGCCAAGTCAACCAATCATTGAGTCTATACTTCTGACAAGAAACATTACCACATTCTGAACCAAATAATGATCTTTGCTCCTTAATATATTCCATATAGTCAGACTGCACTGATCCTGAACCCAATGATCTCATCTCGCCCAGTACGAACCGCTCGGGCAATAAGCCACCCCGGACATAATCGAAAGTCTCATATGATGCCACAATGTGCCAATAGGCTACCAATTCGAACACGATACAATGAAAACGAACTCTGAAAAGGAAATCCAATTACCCCGCTCACGAATCATACATGCGACGCGGGCAACATTCTAAACAGACACCCCGCTCGCGAATCATACATGCGACGTGGGCTCACAGCTAATACGAGCTTTCCTCAGAAAAAATAGGAAACGAAACACATAAAAACAGATATAGGGAACTGTGCTCATCATCACACTGTTGCAGTGTGCAACCCGAATCCACACATATGACTCACATAAGGAGATATACATCGAGCTAAATTGCTCATTACAGCAAGATACCGGCCATCGGTCACAAGCACGCTAGGTGCATAATACCATCCCTGGGGAGACATATAGTGCCACAAGCTACAACTCAAGCACAACTAAGGTGCGATAGGCAATTTGAATCTCAAGAGCCATTTTTTTTCTCGTATAACACCATTTCTACGCGGGTCCTCAACACATAAGCAATTTCTCAAGCCGTCTCACAACTCACATGGCGCAACGTATCACTACACAAAGTATCTGACAGCGAAATAACACCCTGACTACTCCTCCATAAGGAGCACATTTTTGATATGAACACGTTTGGCCTGATATAGAGCCCATATCCACATTTAAATCATTCCACTGACCTCAAGCCGATTTCTAATTGCACCAACTAGGATAATAATCTTTCAAAGGTCCATAATAACTCCCCTTTTCTCATAACACATAAGAACAACCCTCATAGCCGGAGCGAACCCCCACCGTCCATGACCCAATAAACAGAGTGCCCTCCAGGCATAAATTCTCAAATCAACGATATCATCACAACCTTCATACTTGGTTTAAGTCTTTAATCAATCCAGTGACTACTTGCCAGACTTATACAATCTTCCTGTGGGACAACTCCCACAACCCACCATAACAAATAACTGGGTCGTATCTCCAAACCACCGGCCGCACTAACGCTGAAAAGCGATCAAGAATCATTAACCAGGATGCAAAGCCCTTTTTACAAAACACCGATCTCAGGTGACGCTGAAGACAATACCAACTTACCTTAAACATCGAAACTTCTTTCCTGCTCATCCGAGCTCGTGACATCCTTGTCGACACCGAACTGCTACCTTGATCTTCACTTCGGATTTCATACCACTCACTGCACCCAACATGCCAATATACGATAGAACTCATTTTTTTATCATAGCTTCGGAACCACTGTTAGATTAACACTTCATCATATAAAATTTCCACTTAACTCACTTCAGGAGGACCATAGCAACACACAGGTGAATTCTTAAGACCGTAAAATATGCAAATCTCTAAGTAGTGGTCTAAACCACCATAGCCTTTCCGGGATCCACCTCCACATAACAGGCCACAGCGGTAGAATACCTTCTGAATAACACTAACTACGGCGGCCGACAAGCCTCGCACGCACCGTCACAATTCACTTGCATAACTTGATCACGCTGAAAAAACTGATCATTACCAGCAACATGCCAATTCGACTATGGCTAACCAATCCCTCTTCTTCCAATTTGTCCTTGATTCCCATAGAAACAATGATAACCCCATTCAACACTTAACACACTCCATCCACACTCTTCCCGAGTGACCCTGAATCAAGAGACCATGTTGTCTCAAATCCCACGTACCATTTCGTACCTCCCAATTGCTATATCGCAAGTCAAAACATCATAGAACATTCTGTGCCTCTTCTCATAGGCTCCTATCAAGCTTGATTCTTAACTGTACTTATAGGCTCGAAATCATTAGGCACCATACTTTACCTCTTTTTGAATCCATTAGGACCGTTACTGAGAGCCACCCGCTCTGACTTGGTCCCAAATATAATCAACTTCATAAATCTTATAACGCATGAATACCCTCTCGACGAGGCACCCGGTGGAATCACTTCCTTTGAAACCTGCATTTATACAAGGCATAAATCCTGAGTCCTTCCCCAAGTCTGAACATGGGCCAATAAGGCCAACGATAGCCCACCTTTAATAATTCCTTTGCTCAAATTACCACTTATGGCCTTTTCCCGTAGCTGAAACAGCTCATCAATACGCTAATAACCAGAAACCTCGCAAGTAGTTAACTATGCAACCCCATCATAGGAGGTGGGACTCTCCCACTTAGCTCAAAACCACTACTACACAACTCTGGAATTTACCAGGATCCTTAATCTTTTGTTGACATAACCTCACGTAATCAACCGCCAGAATTCTCGATATCTTACTATAGAAATCATTAACAACATTCGCACGACCAATTCCTTCACTGTATAACCAATAGAATTCTTCGCAGAAGCTTCGCCAACCACGCGACCGCAAACCTGCGCACAGGGAATAACCCACTTGTGGAACTCGCTCCCCGATATCTTCCAAATGCTGCTGCACAGGGTACCATCACTACGACATCAATAACCCATCCTGAGTTCGAGCTCACTCTCTAGTTACACAAGTCCCTTTATCCTTCGTGGACATCGCTTAAGTGTGCGGCAACAACCTTCCAATTCAATGTTATGTTGTATCCTTCTTCATTCAAGTAGCTCCTTCCCGTTATACCAAATCTCCTGCCGCACAATATAAATAGTCCATGCTCAAAATTAAATATGTAGACCTCAATCACCAAGTCACTAAAATTCTCAAGTCATCCCAGACTCTCCTTAAGGCGCATAGCCATCTTATCGCCAAGCCCCTACGCGGCTCTGCCACTCTCCCACTTAGGGCAAACTCACTCCTTTAATCAACTGCTCGGCCCGCGCTCCCTACACCTGGCCTTTTAGAAGTTTAAGACCCCACCTGACACTTCCCACATGTCTTTCTCATCTTTTGCTGCTCAATTGCTGCCTTAAATAACATCTACCTTCATAGCACCTGAATCCACAAATTGCTACTAACTTTAAACTTTTCCAAAGGTCATCTTTATCGAAATGCCAACATTAGAAATACTGATTCAATCCTGAACCACCGCACCCTGCGATATCTGGCAGTTGTATCTCTGATACTATTTCACAATATCTTGCCTTAGAGGCGGATTGTAGAAGATCATAACACCGACCACTTAATACGTTCAATTAGGACAACAACACCCCGATATAGAAGAAAACTCCACCACGCTTGTAATTACCAAGTCTCATTACTTCCACCAGTCCACATCTGACCATCCTTAGTTCGATTACCTTTCCCCCTGCCGGGAATAAAATACTGAACCTCTTGATTATACACTGAGTAAACCTCCCTTGAAGTCATTCACTGCCCCAACATGTGGGCAACACCCTACCATAATATCACTACTGCAGAATAGCCGTTCATAAGCTTCGTGGCAACTTGTTCTTAGCCTCAAGCCCTCAAAAGTACCGCTACTGGGCTGAAACAATAAATTATTCTTCCATAAAGCGACGACAATGATCTGATCAGCTATGCTAGGAGAAACATCACGTATCACATCTGCGGTACCATTACGGTTCTTCAATTTTTGATTAATAACGAGCGCTTCGCGCCGCATAAGATTGAGTAGGAAAGAAACAAAGGCATAAGCCTTACATGAAGTCAAATAGCACGATAAGGAATCAAGAAGGGAAGTACCCCTAACAGTCCTGCAGCCTCCCGAGGATAAGTACAGACGTCTTCCTACCGATCTGCGAGACTCTACTAGACTTGCTCATGACTCTTGAGACCCTAGGAACCTAGTGCTCTGATACCATGTTGTCACGACCCAAAATCCACTACGGGTCGTGGTGGCGCCGGACACCGCTGTCAGGCAAGCCAACTGAATAATCAATTAAATTCTCTTTTTAATTCCTTTGAAATCTAGGATTTTTCCTTCCATTTTTCATAAATAAAAAGGATCATTATTTCAATTCAAATTAAATAATAAACAATTAGTACAAATCTTTCAAAACCATCCCAGAACCCGGTGTCACAAGTGCATGAGCATCTACTGACAAGGAAATAAAATACAACATCTGTCTGAAACACAGTGGACAGGGAATAAATACAATATGCTGAAAGGAACTACACTAGCTGCGGGTCGCCTCGAATAATGCAGCTCACCTAGTCCTAGAATCATCCGCGCTGCTACGCCCAATAGGCCACTAACAACACCTGAACCTGTGCAACAAAAGTGCACAGAAGTGTAGTATGAGTACGAAAACAACGTGTACTCAATGAGTATCCCGCCTAATCTCGAAGAAGTAGAGACGAGATGGTCGACTTCGACACTTACTAAGGTCCAATAATGTGATGTCAATAAAACACTAAATCGCGGATTTCTATAAACATGATTTTTAATCCAATAGAAGGAAACAAGTAAAACAAATTAATTTCTTTTATATGAAGTTTTTCCAAAATTTCCTTTTCACTATTTATCCAATTATTCTCAAGCCATATAGAGGCTATAACTACTTTAATAAGTTTCAAGGCAAGTAATACGAGCATGCGCAAATAATCACCGTGGGACGTACGACCCGATCCAACATAAATGTAAACTGTGCACTTGCCGAGGATCGACGGCGCGCCTATAGATGCATCTATTACCCCGCTCGCGAACTAACCTGCGACGCGGTCAACATAAATTAAACACACACCCTGCTCGCGAATCATGCATGCGACGCAGGTACACATAGAGGTACATGCTCAAACAATCAATCAAGAATTATCAGGGGACATTATCCAAATTAAACAAATCCTCTTTTAACAATTCGAGAAAGTAATGTTTAATCCCTTTTTAAATTCATTTACTAATCCAAGGTGATTTAAGCAATTCAAGTCGTCAATAAGTTTACAATTAATCCAAGTATAGCATGCTTTTGGGCCCTAGACTACCCGGACAATAGCATAATAGTTGCTACGCACGGACTCTCGTCACCTCGTGCGTACGTAGCCCCCACAAATAGGAGCAAATATCCAATTAATTCACCTATGGGGACAATTCCCTCTTACAAGGTTAGAAAGGATTCTCACCTCGCCCCGAAGATCCATAACCAGCATTCCACGTTCCGAAGACTCCACTTGATGCACCACGCTCCAAAACTAGCCAACGGTTACGGAAATCCATTAATATATGCTCAAATATTCATTACAATCTAATTTATAGCAATTCCTAACTCCGATCGAAAAGTTGACCAAAACACCCTCGGGCCCACATGCCCGGAATTCATAATTTTTCGAAGATAAAGGTTACCCATGACCTTAGGAACTCAAATATATAATTTTCACTAAATTCCATACTCAATATCGTGGTTAAATTCCAATAATGAAATTTCTAGGTTTTCCACCAAAACCTCAATTTTTCTACAATTTTCCAAGTCTAAATCCATTCATAATTAATGTATTTAACTCAATATAGGTGGGAATATCTTACCTTAATGTTGATGACGAAAATCCCCTCTTGAAGCTCCCCAAAATCGCCCATGCCAAGAGAAAAGTGAGAAGAATGGCCAAAATTCAATTTTAAAACAATCATTCTACCCCAGCATTTTTCGCACTTGCGGTCCAACGAACGCTTCTGCGGTTCCGCAGGTGCGGTCCAAATACCGCATATGCGGTCCTCCCTGGGCCACCCCAATCTCGCTTCTGCGACACGCCTCCCGCAGATGCGGTCCCGCTTTTGCGGAACTATGACCGCATCTGCGGTTCTCCCCACGATGCCCTCGCCCGCTTCTGCGACCAGATGTCAGCAGATGCGGTCCCGCTTCTGCGGAACCTTGACCGTATCTGCGGCCTTCAAACCTTTGACCAAAAACCGCTTCTGCGGCTCCTTTTATTCTTCTGTGGTTAGCCCACCGCAGAAGCGAAAATACCAGCAACCAGATCCTTCAACCCTCTTCCAAATTCTAAATTCGATCCGTTAACCATCCGGAATCCACCCGTGGCCCCCGAGACCTCAACCAAACCTACCAACCAATCCCAAAACACGCTACGGACTTGCTCGAGGCCTCAAATCACATCAAACAATGCTAAAATCATGAATCGACCTCCAATCCACACTTAATGAACTTCAAAATTTCAAACTTCTATTTCCGATGTTTAAACCTATCAAATCACGTCCGACTGACCTCAAATTTTGCGCACCAGTCATATTTGATATTACGGACCTACTCCAACTTTCGGAATTGGATTCCGACCCCAATATCAAAAAGTCCACCTCCGGTCAAACTTCTCAAAAACCTTCAAATTTCTATCTTTAGCCAAATGGCTCCAAAATGACCTACGGACCTCTGAATTCACTTCCGATTGCGCCCCCAACTCCAGAATCACCATACGGAGCTATCCACCGACTCAGAATCCCAAACGGACATTGATAACACTGAAATGTACTTCAGCTCAAACTCATGAAATTTCTTCCAAAATACTAACTTCCACAATAGGCGCTAAAACGCTCTCGGATTATCCAAAACCCGAACCGGGCATACGCCCAAGTCTGAAATCATCATACGAACCTGGTGGAACCTTTTGATCTCGATTCCGAGGTCGTTTACTCAAAAATCCAATCCTAGTTAATTCTTTCAACTTTAAGCTTCCGAAATGAGAATTCTCTTTCCAAATCAACTCCGAACTTCCCGGAATAATTCCGACCACGCGTACAAGTCATAATACCTGAAATGAAGCTGCTCATGGCCTCAGACTGCTGAACGTCGCGCTAGGGCTCAAAACGACCGGTCGGGTCGTTACATTGACCCTCCACCCCAACCTGAATATCGCGTCCGTTCTTGAAAAAACTCCATCGGCATATTCCGCCGATGGATCCTGAACTACATATGGTCTGATTCCTGTAAGACCAGGGATATGTAGGCAGCTCAGGAACCAGAGCACAGTCAAATTCTTCAAACTGTTTCGTTCGGTCAAATTGGCCATCATATCTTTACCCGACAACTCTTTCATCCTTCCCGGGTAAAGAGGGGCAGCTGTTGATACCCAATTTTTCCCTATGTATTTTTCATATACAAAATACTTTCAAAATAATGTATATTCATATATAAGCATGCCCAGGTATTTTGGTATTTTTCCTAATTTTTAAAGGGTTTTTTAATTCAATTTATTGTCCATTTTAGCAATACAAAATCAATAATTATTCCCAAAATCATCCATTTTGGTGAACAATTTATTTTGTTCCCATATTTATACCAAATTATAGTTAAGGTAATTTTTGTATATTTTTACAAATTTATTTGGCATTATAAAAGCTAAATTGCATATAATTGCAATTTTAGCCTATTTTAAGATTAATAGCATTTTATAATTATAAAATTGGTTCCAGTATTTTTAAGTTAATATTTATATTTTTTTTACTGATTCAGTACTTTTAATTTAATTTCAAAATCATTTTTTACTATTTTTATAAAATAAAAGGGAAAACTGGCTATTTAATATATAGCCCCAATACTCCTTCTTCATGAGGCAGTTCAATTGTAAATTTTAGCCTCCAATTGAAACAATCTTAACCCCCAAGGCCCAGTATCAATTTTAACCCAACCCTTAACCCGTTATCCAACCGCCCGGTTTCTTTAATCCAGGTCGTTGATCCTTTGATCAACGGCCACNGGCTATTTAATATATAGCCCCAATTCGTTTCAATTGTAGCCCATTACATTTCAATTTTAGCCTCCAATTGACCCAATCTTAACCCCCAATTGGACCGGCCAAATTTCATTTTTAGCCCAACCCCTTAACCTGTTTATCCAACCCGCCCGGTTTTTTTTAATCCAGGCCGTTGATCCTTTTGATCAATGGCCAAGATTACCCCTTTCCTTTTTAATTCACCTAACCCTACCCTAATCCCCCCATTTCATTCTGTTAGCCGCCTTTGTATACTCTCCCTCTCTCAAACTCTCTCGAAGGTTTCCTGGAACCCTAGCCTCTCTCATCCTCTCCGACCATAACCTCATCGGAATCCATGGTTTCTCAGGCCATGGATGGCCTGTTCTCACCTCCCTTCACTCTTAAACTCCTGGTACTCGAAGTCTCGAGGTCTGACCTCGATGGTGTTCTTTCAGATCTTCTCAGATACATGGTTTTGAGGCCTTTCCGGCCTTGCTCCGGCACATCCAAAGCATTAGGAGCCTGATTCTAACTCATCCGACTCAAGATCGGACTTTCTTCCAAGCCTTTCTCATTTCTAGGGATTCTCTGAAACCCTAAGCTATTCGAGGTTTTTCTTTGGTTGTTTTCTTAGATCTATGCTATATCTGTGTTCTTCTGGAGTTTTAAAACGTTTTCCCCAATCTTTTCTTTCAAAATTTGTTTCTCTTCGATTTAAGGTTTCTAAAAAAGTTTTAAAATGTTTTCTGACTCTTCTTCTTCTTTTGTTTGTGTGAATCTGTCTATGTTATGTTCTTATGTTCTCTTTTCTACCTCGCATGTTCTTCTCCTATGTTCTTATGTTTGCCGTATTATGCATGTTCTTCTATTCTGCTCCGTTCTTTCTTCTGCTGGTTTCTATATCATGCTTTCACATGTCTATCTTATGTGTTCTTTTACCCCTGTGTTCCTTTACTGTATTTTTTTTAATGAGCTTTTAATCCTTTGTTTGCCTTTACTGGACCTTTGTTTGAGTTCTAAACATGTTTCATCTACTGTTTCTTAAGTTTATATCACCTCTTTTCTCTTCTGAACTTGCTTAAGTTCTGAGCTTTTCTTAAAACATGTTCTTTATGCCTTAAATCAACTTTTTCACTCTGTTGCTTCAAAACTTGCTATTGTATCTGTGTTTTCTCATGAGACGATGAAAGAGACCTCTAAGCCAGTTTCAATGGCTTGCCTTCTCCTACTCGAGTTGGAAACCCTCGGGGTTGGGGTTTTTGGCGAGTTTGATCTTGTGTGTGGACTGGGGTTCCATTATGGAACCCTGGATTTTCTCAAACTCATTCTGAGTCTATGAACTGAACTTGAACCTCTTTGTTATGACTCTGAACTTTTCTATGCTAGACTCTTTTCTAATTAGCATGACAACTCCTTCTTGTTTGACATGTCTGTGTGCTTTATATATGAGGAATCCTTCCTTCAAAAAAAAGGTTTTGCCAATTTGTGATTGATTCAGAATTCCTTTTAACAAGGTCCGATTGATTGTTACTAATTTTCTTTAATTAAACCTTTCTTCACCTTTTCTGGTTGGATTCATTCATACCAAAACCCAATTTCTGATTTTTACTGGCTATTGATTGATTGCCTTTCCTTATTTGCACAAACCGTGTACAATTGGACTTTTGCCTTAAATAACTTCTATGTATTTACCCTTTATTGTACTGCCTGGAAAATATTTTTTTAAATCCCTTTCCTTAATTGTTTTTACCCGTTTGAAATCAGAATCCCTTAATTAAAGGGAGATTGATTTCAATGTTATTTCCTTACCTTGTTCTTACTTGTTTGCTGCACTATAAAAGGGGCTCGACCCTTCAGCACTAAAACAACTTTTGAACTTTTTAATCCTAAGTTCAATACTCATACTCTCACACGCATACTCTCAATCACAATAATCTTTCAATTCTCTACTCTCTTCTGAGACTTTTGTACTGCTTTGCTTGCAACTTGGCTTTTCAAGACTGCTGTTTTACTTATTTGTTTTCCCTAAAACTGGTACGTCCTAATTTAATTTCAGCTCCTTCCCTATGTGTTTACTTCACGGTGGCCATGTTCTGGTTTACTTTGTTGTTTATACTCTGTATTAAGCATGTTCTTTCTTTTATATTGACTGCTTGCTGTAAAATCCCCATACCCCCATTCCCCTATGTGTGTTGAATTAAAGTTCATGGCCCGGCCGCATCCAAATTGCTGCCCAGGTCTCAACCTGACCTTCAATAGGTCCTAACTCCCAAGTCAAGCTGACAGGCTGGTCAGGGGTGTGCCAGCACCCTAATTGCTGGGCATGACCACTAGTTTTGTCATGGCTTTCCCTAATTCCCCCTCTATTGCACTTACTCTTATTCTTAGACTCTAAGTTCTGCCCCCCTCCTATGAGCCTTGCCTTGGGGACCTTGAGTTCCCTCTGAACTTGGACATTTGAGGGCTGGCCCTTCCATACTGCACTACAATCTGATCCTGCAAATGTAATTGGGTGTGAGCACTGCCTGGAGTTCATGAAGCTCCTTGGAACATTGACACACCCAAAGGATGAGAAAGGATTTGGAAATCTGATCTTTGGAAGTTGGTTTATCTCATGTTTCAGACTAGGAGTCTGAATTAGGCTCATTTGGTTGGAACTTTAATTTCTAATTGTAATTTTCCTTTTATTTTTATTTTTCTTGATTCATTCGGGTTGTAATAATTTGTAATAACTATTGGGGGTGTATAGTGAAAAGGGGAGTGTCACTCATGTTATGCATGTAGGTAGACATCATGCTTTAGGTATTTATTTCTGCAATCACAGCCTGTTTTTTCGCTTATGCATCTACATATAGAAATACTGCCTATAAGTTGTTTCATTACTGCATTAGAAATCCTGCCTATAAGTTGTTTCATTACTGCGTTAGAAATCCAGTCTATAAGTTATGCATTTCATTAGAAATCATGTCTATAAGTCTCTGCACTTCTGCATATACACATGTCATTAGGCAAATAATCCATAGGTTAAAAAATAATCAATTGCATCTTAGATACCATGCTCATAGGACTCCTGCACTTACATATCCGTTTTAAAATCAATAACGCTTAGAATTCATGCCTACAGGAGCAATCATTTAAATCTGATTCACCCGCAAAGTCTAAAGTCAGTAATAATGTTGTTAACATCCGCAGAATTGGTTTATTTCTAAAGTCAGTAATCTTCTTTAAAATCAGTATGTTTGACCTTGTTAGATATCATGCATATAGGTTTCACCTAGGCAAACCGTTAGGTAATCAGTTAATTACACCAGTCTTTAATAATTACAACCAACGGGCAGGCTTAATTTGGACTTCTTATCTAAAAATATGTGATAAATCAGCCACCCCCCTTTACGTAAATTTAATTCAGACCACAACCAGTATTTGAAGTCATGCTATACAATCTGCTCTTTTAAGTGAGGAGGCCTATTTGAGCCTTAATTGCTATTTGCTCTTCCCCTAACTGCTTATGTGTTCTTGCTTGTCGCGTTAGACTTTTTATCCTTTTAAACTCTGAAAAGCCCCAATTCCCTTCCCTTTTAGGATTAGTAGTCTCAATGCCTCCGAGACTGATAGGATCGGGACAGGTAATAGCATGCAATAAGTAACGACACTATTTCTTTCTTTAATACCTTAAACGGGGTGGGAAAGGGTAGACATGGAGATGATGATCACGTGATAACACCACGCGTATAATTGGTTAGCGGGTGTTGCGTGGATGATCCATGTTATTTATAAACCTAGGATCCCCCTCCCTCTTTACTTGTTTGCTTCCTTTTTCCAGAATTTTAAAGCTGTTTAGTTTTCAGTTTCTTTAACTTCTTCTTTTACTTCAATCACTTGTACCTATTATGCAAATCTCTCTTTTAATTGTTTGATTTTTAGTACTGTTTCTCCCTAAACTTCCGCCTCTTTCACTTTTTTTTTCGAATTACTTGCACCAGTTATTTGACCCTTTCTCCTTTACTTGTGTATCTTTCTTTAATTATAAAACTACCTTCTTCCAAATTTCAGCACTCTTTAAACCTCTTGTACTTCTTTTATTTGCAACCGTTATGTGAAAGTTACCTAGTATTTACAATGCTTGCTTGATTACTTGTTGTTTGTATTTAAAGTCACAAATTGTAGCATGGCCGGGAACCACACTAGTGGATCTTGGGGGGTGCCTAACACCTTCCCCCTGGGATAATTCAAGCCCTTACCCGTTCTCTGGTTCTTTTCTTTTTTTTACTCCTTTGTGTCCTAATGCACTCAATCATTAGGTGGCGACTCTTCTAAATCTCAAAACCCAAATTCCCAAAAGGAATAGAGTTGTCCGCCCAAATGTCGTAAACCCGATTTCGCCTTTAGAAAAAGGGGGCATCGACAGGCTATCGATCATGCTAGAGCGAAGGCGAGGAGGGAAGCCTTGGAGGGGGTCAGAGCCAAAGGTGTCGATCTTTCAGCCGAGATTAAGGAGGCCCGAGAGTTGGAGAGAAAGTCGTCACTCTTGATCGCTCCAGATGAGGATCCTAGAGATAGTTAAGAGGATAGTGGTAATAAAGAGTAGACCTTGTGTCGCGTTGCTGTTTTTTCTTTTTTCTTTCCGTGTACATACTCCCGGGGGATGCGTAGTGGTTAGAATTAATCGGATGCAAAGAAAGTGCTTTTGAGTTCTAGTTTCTTTTAAATATTTATTAGCCCATTAGCCTAGTAACAAGATCATACCATTTTTTCACAATAGTTTCCTATCCATAACCCATGGCCCTCACTTAATTAATTTTAATCCTTTAGAAATCGAGGTGTGCCATTAATTGAATTTTTCATGGCCCTCGCAAATTTGAAAGTGCGTAGTTGCTTTAGGCGCGCTATTTTAAAAACTAATTTCCTAAACTCGGGTGTGCATTTCATGTGACCCAACTCCAGTTCTCAACAACTTTAGAGAAAATGTGTCGTGGATCGCGGGTGCATTTCATGTGACGTGGTTCAAGACGTATTTTAGATAACGTTGAATCTTCCTAAAATTAATTAAAAGTGGTTAATAAGTTAAAAAACACCATAGGTTAAAACATGTATTAAAATCAAATAATAGGCCAATTGTAATAGTTTAAGCGACCGTGCTAAAATCACTGAATCCGGGGGTGCCTAACACCTTCCCTCGGGTTAACAGAATTCCTTATTCAGAATTTCTGGTTCGCAGACTTCAAAAGGAAAGTCGAATTTCCTCAATCTGGGATTTTAAAATAAATCGCTGACTTGGGACACCAAATAAACTATCCCAAGTGGCGACTCTGAATTGAATAAATAATCCCATTTTGAATAATGTCGCTTAAAGTGGAAAAACTCCCTTATATCATCTTCGGGTGTGTAAAAAGGAGGTGTGACAGCTCTGGTGACTCTGCTGGGGATGAGGACCCAGAACTTCCGGTTCAGGGTTCAAGAATTCGAGCTTGTTAATGTGATTTTTATTTGGCTTTATTGTTGACATTACTGTATTTTGTGGACTTAATGTGCTAATTGTCATTCACCGCTTTGATATTACTTGAACTGCATTTAAATGTCTTCTTACGCCTCCCCTATGAGTCTTCTGAAAATGGTGCACACGTTCGCGTGGCCCACTTTCTGTAGAAAGTATACCAAATAGATCGAGGCTGGGCCAGCAACAAGGTCGGGCAGACTTTAGTGCTCCCGGTACGTTGCCCCCTCTTCGACCCCAGTTGTCCGCTCAGGTAACCCAAGTCTAGACCACAAATCCCAGGTTTTAAACCTAGAATAACGCAACCTCATGTCGGATCCCTAGTAGGAACGATTATTTTCATCACGTGCATTTGACCTTGGGGACCCAACACAGGGGTTGGGTCCGTCTAGGACAGGTGTACCCAAAATCAAAGACCATCCTGATGCATCCTACGTGCTATGTGAATATTTATTTGTTTCGGCTTGTAAGTTGACCGGTTAGGAAAAGTAAATAAAGAGAAAAACCAAGAGTGAGGTAGGAGAGGAAATTTGCCCGGTTCTAAAAATCCCGGTATTTGAAAATGTCTCGAAACTCTGCCCAAATTTTTTGAAAAAAGAAAAGATATGGAAAATCTATTTCAAAAAAAAAGAGTGAGTCAAATATCATGTTTACATGTCAAAATTGACCGAACTACACTGGTCTAATTCTCACCGGATGTGAGATACGTAGGCAAACCTTATCGGTTCCGACCGCAATTTTCAAACAATCCAAAATATTTTCCTTTAGTTCCTTCTTTAAAAATCTTTCCTTAGAAAATTAAAAAAAAGGAAGTTTTTAAAAGAAAAATGGTTTCCTTCTTTCTATTGTCTTTCATATGAAAAAAGAAAAATCAATAAAAATCAAAATCCAAAATACGGGCTTCCTTCATTTTGAAGTAATTTTCCAAAAAACAAAAATCCAAAAAAAAAAATCAGAAACAAAAATCCAAAAAGATTCTTTTCTTCTTTAGAAGTCTTTCTTTTGTAAATGTCAATAAAAAATTTGAAAAAAAATTGAAGTCCATAACTATTTTCGTTTTATTTTAGAAGTGCTTTTGTAAATAAATAAAAACTTAGAAATCCAAAATATTTTCTTAAAAGTCTTTTTTTCAAAATTAAGAGGAAACTTCCAAAATCCAAAAAATATTTTCTTTCTTCTTTAGAAAAAGAGAAAACAAATAAAAATTCAAAAAAAAATATATTCTTTTACTTTTAAAATTCCCAAAGTTCAAATCAAAAGCAAATGAATTTTTAGAAGTCTTTCTTTAAAAAAACAAAACAAAAATTAAAATCAAAATCCAAAAAAAATATATTTCTTTTCTTCTTTTAAAGCATTTCTTTCAAAAATTCTAAGAAAAGAAGAAAAAAATAAAAAAAAAAAACAAAAAATGTTTTTCTTTTGCCTGAAAGCTTTCATGGTCTGAGTTTTATAAAAAGAAAAAAAAGAGTTAGTTTACTTAATTCTCGATCTTTCCGAACTACGCGAGATCTGATTCATGCGGGGTAATGATACGTAGGCAATCCCCATTGGATTCGTTCATAGTCATAAATAAATTGAGAGAAAAATAATTTGAAAGAAAAATAGAGTGAAAAAAGAAAGAAAAAGTGAAAAAAAAGAGTGGCAAAAAAAAAAAGGAAAAAGAGAAGGCAAAAAGAGAGAGGCAAAAATAAAAGAAAAGAGGTACATACTGAAAGGGTTAGTTAAGGTCGGGATGAAACATGCGACCAGTTCAAACATACGGTAGAAGCATTTAACTGTTAGGTGCATTGCATCCCAATGTGCGATTTCCTATATGTTAAATGTCTCAAAACTAACAAGGTTGTTGGTGTGAGCAAATTAGCTAGGTTCTGTTCAGGTGGTTGGTTTTGTTGGTATACGGTGATGAACTCGCTACCTTGCACGCGGGCACAACATTATACACAAAATCGAGCTCTACCTCCCAGAAATGCCCTTCCTTACCAAGCTCCATACAATCCCCAATCAAATGTTCCTCAGTACAATCCTCGCCCAAGAGAGCCTTTCAAAAGGAATCAGTTCACCCCTATTGGTGAATCATACTCGGGTTTGTTCCAAAAGCTAGTCAGGCGAGGTTTCCTGCAGCCAGTGGCCCCAAACCGGCCAAATCCCGAGTCCCCTCGCACCGAGCTGATGCTAGATGTAAATACCACTCTAGAGTGGTGGGGCACAATATAGAGGACTGTTGGACCCTAAAAAGGGTAGTTGAAGATTTGATTGAAGCTGGAAGAATCATTTTTCAGGACGAAGAGGCTCCTAACATGATGAACAATCCTCTGCCTACTCACACCAATGGACCAGTAGTCGGAATGACTTGTGAAGATAAGAAATTTGATTCGACACTGAAGGCCATTGCAGCCATTGCCGAGACAGAAGAAAAGTCAAAAAACGGTTGCCAAGCGTGAAAGTTCCCTATCGGACGGGAGTCTCGGTAGCTAGTCTTGCTATCCTTTCTGCGTCCGGATTATCTCAGGGTGTGATCCGGATGTTTTAATCTATTGTCTTACTTTCCGATATAAACCCTTCTCTCTTCAAAAATTGAAAAAAAAAAAATCAATCAAAAACAAAAATCAAAAATCAAATGAAATTAATATTTCATTATCCAAGAATGTCTCTTTTCTTAATCTTGTTGTATTTCTTATTCTCTTTTCAGTTCTGTTAAATGCAGATTTCAATAACATGACATGCTTGCGGACTTTATGCCAGATCCTAAAACGCTGTCAGACTTCAAAATAATGAGTCAAGTGCCAGAATGCAAAGAAGATAAGTTTAAGGAAATAAAACAAAGAGTTGGAACAACTGAAGGAAAATTGGTTCCAGATTGGAAAGGTCCATACATTGCAACAAGAGTACTGCCCAAAAAAGTGCGTTGTACTTTGGGGCCCATCGAAGGAAATGTCCCTGAAATAACTGTCAATGCAAATGCAACCCAAAGGTATTCTGATTGATCCTCCATATAGTATTAATATTCTCCGGTTGGGATGACGAAGGCTTTCATTCTCGCTACCCAAACACTATCAACCCTTTGCAAACCCTTTGAGCCGGTTACTCTTATTTGATTACCCTCTTTGGAACTTGAAAGTGTTATTGAAAAAAAAATTGAAAAAATGAGATGAAAAAAAAAAAAAGAGAAGAAAAGAAAAAATACAAAAAAAAGGAAGAAAAGAAAAAGAAAAAGAAATTGAAGTGAAAATGGATAAAAATGAAAAAAAAAAAGAAAAAAGGAAAGGAAAAAGAAAGAGAAAACAAAACAAAACAAAACAGAAAAACAAAAGAAAAATCAAAAACAAAGTTTTTCCTGAACTACGTTTGACTTGATTCCGAAAGGATACGTAGGCAGCCTCTTTCTGGGGTTCAGTCACACCAAAATAAAAATCCAAAGTCCCCCTAAAAGTGAAACTGGGGAAGATATTATAGCGGTTCGGCGATGATCCCGCCCAAAAGGTTCCAAAGTTGTAACTCAATCCAAGTCCTTTTTACCCAAACCCCGTTCAAGTCCTTCCGATCAATCGGTGGGAATGTTCAAGGACCGAAGAATACAGTTACTTGGATCCGATACAGTCAAAATGAGAGAAATAAAATGAGAGAGTCTTATTGGTGAAAACCCACACGGGCACCGTAAGGCGATAGTAAGCAAAGAAATCAAAATGAGAGAGTCTTGTTAGTGAAAACCCACAGGGGCACTATAAGGCGATGGTGAGAAGAGAAATGAGAAAGGTCAGCTCGTGAAAACCCGCAAAGGGCACCCCTGATCGAAAAGAGGATCCTCACAGCTATCGGCACCGACAAAGTCTTGGCAAGGCTTCTCGATTTTGAGGAAAAAGTTGTGATGAATTTTTGAGAGTCGGACGGTTTACACAGATTAGGCATCCAGTCCAAAAGGCATGTCATGTTCATTGAAGTCCGCATGTACTCCAGATAAGTCCTTCTTTCCTTTCCCCGGAAGGGACACTTCTTGTTTTAAACTCATTCTCCATTCCATTGTTTGTTTTCTTTGAATCCCTTTCGGTCAAACACTGTTCCGAAACTAAGACAAAGAAAGGATGGCAAGACTGATTTACAGGGTTCTCATTTGGTGCGAGTTAATGTGCAGAAAGGCACCCAGCCTCGTTAGGGGCATCAAGTCGACCCCGACTAGCCATGGCAGCCGATGCTTCAAAATCAAAACTCTTGGAAGGAGAAAATCAAATTGAAGTGCCTATAAAGGCAAATGAAGTTAAAAAGGTTGAGTCCCACGTGGCTAACCGTCTCGGCAAAGGTTTGAAAAGCCAAGGTACCCCAGATGCTCTGAAATTGAAGTTGGACGAAAGAAGCCAGAAAAGAAAGGCCTACAAAGGCGAAATAAAGTTGGAAGAGGTTAATTCCCACGCGACTAGCCGTTGCAGCAAAGTTTGAGGAGCCAAAAGTTCCCCAATGTTCCAAAGAAAAGAAAAGAAAAGAAAAGATGAGGAAAAAAAAAGAAGAAAGAAAAAGAAATGAAGAATAGGAAGTCTGAAAGGAAAGGCCTACGAAGGCAAAATAAAGTCGAAAAGGTTGAGTTCCACCAACCAACCGTCATGGCAAAATCTGGAAAACCAGAGGTTCTTAGGGCCTGAAATGAAATTGGTCCCCAGGAAACCAGCAGTTGCGATTGAGATCTTCATCAAAGAAGCTGGGCCGAGATCAAGCGATTGAGACAATCAGGGCCACAAAACCAACCACCGTTTCAAACTAACAATTGTTTCTTTGTTTTAAAATTTGAAACAGGTGCAATCCAAAGCAACGGTGCAAGAAGCAGGTGCAACCAAAAAGGAAAAAGGAGTGCGCAAGTGCTAGAAACAGTTTTGCAGCAACAATCCATAAAAGGGAATTCCCTCCAAGTTTTTCCCGCATTTACTCATTCC
>NW_017671890.1:211241-215635 GCF_001879085.1 Nicotiana attenuata
AGTTGAGATTTTTAGACATAGGGCCTCCATTCCCTAGTCGCATTTTTGCCAACATTAGGGCTCCAATCCCTGAGTTGAGATTTTTCGACATAGGGCCTCCATTCCCTACTCGCCTTTTTTTTTGCCAACATTAGGGCTCCAATCCCTGAGTTGAGATTTTTAGACATAGGGCCTCCATTCCCTAGTCGCATTTTTGCCAACATTAGGGCTCCAATCCCTGAGTTGAGATTTTTCGACATAGGGCCTCCATTCCCTACTCGCCTTTTTTTTTGCCAACATTAGGGCTCCAATCCCTGAGTTGAGATTTTTAGACATAGGGCCTCCATTCCCTAGTCGTCATTTTGCCAACATTAGGGCTCCAATCCCTGAGTTGAGATTTTAGGGCCTCCATTCCCTAGTCGCCTTTTTGCCTACATTAGGGCTCCAATCCCTGAGTTGAGAATTTTAGACATAGGGCGTCCATTCCCTAGTCGCCTTTTTTTGCCAACATTAGGGCAGATTTTTAGACATAGGGCCTCCATTCCCTAGTCGCCTTTTTTGCCAACATTAGGGCTCCAATCCCTGAGTTGAGATTTTTAGACATAGGGCCTCCATTCCCTAGTCGCCTTTTTGCCAACATTAGGGCTCCAATCCCTGAGTTGAAAATTTTAGACATAGGGCCTCCATTCCCTAGTCGGCTTTTTGCCAACATTAGGGCTCCAATCCCTGAGTTGAGATTTTTAGACATAGGGCCTCCATTCCCTAGTCGCCTTTTTTCCAATATTAGGGCTCCAATCCCTGATTTGAGATTTTAGACTTAGGGCCTCCATTCCCTAGTCGCCTTTTTGCCAACATAGGGCCTCCATTCCCTAGTCGCCATTTTGCCAACATAGGGCCTCTATTCCCTAGTTGAGATATTAGATATAGGGCTCCATTCTCTAGTCTCTTCTTCCTAAAGACACACAATCCTTATTTTATAGCTTTCAAAAAAAAGGAAATTTAGATCTTAGTTACAAATAACTCACGAAATTTTCCTAGTGAAAACTGGGGCAGAAAAATTTCGTTCGTTCGTTTTTTTGGTGTCTGAGCAAGTTTGACCTCGAGGCACAGGGTTCGAGATGACCAAAAGAATGAGTCTCAATCCAAAATAAAGAAAAGAAAAGAAAAGAACAAAAAGAAAGTGAACTCAGAGAGCTGAAGCAGAGAAAGACGCGGACTGCCCAAGGTATGAATGAAATCACAGGCTTCGCATGTCCCGCCTTGATCCAAAGCTGAAGAATGAACCAGCGGTTACAGCTGACAAGCATCAAGATTCAAATCGGAGTCTACAGCAAGAGCCAGTTAAGACTCAAGATCAAGCTTCAAAGGATTTATAGATAGGAATCTTGTAACTCGTAGCTGATAGGCTTAGTTAGTCTTTTTCATTTTTGATTTTAATGTAATAACGGGACCGCGGACTGGAACCTCGACGGCACCTCACTCAGCTCTCCACCTCGGTACACTCCATCACCTCATTTACTTCTGAACTACACGTGTGTTGGCCTAACTAAAGGTTAGTTTTGAAGACTGACAAAGGAACTCAGGATGAACCAGGTCCATCACTCAGGTGCACAAAAATGGGCAGATTCAAGCATGCGGGATGCACGTGAAGGAGATAAGCTTAACTTGGTGTATTTAATATCTCCTGATCGAAAAGGTTGCATAATTGATAAGGAGAAGGACTCCTTAATCAAAGAGAACACTATCCAAGATAGGGAAGGAGTTAGAAGTTGAAATCAACTACAACTCTTCCACCAAGGAAGAGTTGCATCAGAACTCTAGTTATTTCTTCATCTACTAACTCTATAAATTGCAGGATGTTCTCACATTACAGGTGTTGCACAAAAACGCAGAAGTTAAACGTGAATTGAGAGCAAAATAGCAAGGCTTTTTGCAAGCAGTTCGTGTGTGATTCAAGTGTGCAAACCTGAAGCTACATGAACCAGATTGAAGAACCAGCTCCATAAAGAGTTTTATGTGTCTTTCTTTATTTCTAGTTCAATTGTAGTAGGTGTTTCATATTGTACCTTTCAGCTTTATCTAGAAGCAATTGTAATAGGTATTTTGAGTATTCAAGTTAGAGTTAACTTGAAGTTGTCGCAATAGTTAGAGGCTGGTTGCTACAATGGGATTAGAGTTAATCCTTAGGTTTACAAAGAGTTTCGTAAATGCTGTTTTGGCTCAGTGATTTTAGTGGAAGTTTGGGAAAATCCTACTGAGTAGTAGGTCGTGGTTTTTTCACCTTTTGAGCCAGATGTTTTTCCACGTAAAAATCTCTGTGTTCTTTATTTTATGTATTTATTATTCCGCAAACAGCAGTAATTAGTACATCTAGAAGAATCAGGTTCTTCTAGAGCGAAAATTGGGTACCACACAAATTACTCCCCTTTTGTGTGGTATTGACGTTTAGAACATCAATTGGTATCTGAGCAGGTTATCCTTGAAGAGTCTAACACCTTAGGAACAGATCAAGATGAGTGCACCACCTAGAAACTGGGAAGGGCAATCCACTGCTAGGCCTCCACTCTTTAATGACCAATACTATTCTTGGTGGAAGAACAGGGTGAGAGACCGCATCATAGGAGAAGACTATGAACTCTGGGACATAGTCACTGATGGTCCCTTGGCTACTACAAAGAAAAATGTTGAAGGAGTGGATGTGCCAAAGACAAGAGCTGACTGCACTGCTGAAGATTTGAAGAAATGGGAAAAGAATGTCAAGGCCAAGAAATGGCTTGTGTGTGGACTAGGACCAGACGAGTACAGCACGATTCAAAGCTGCACCACTGCTAAGGAGATGTGGGACACTTTACAAGTGGCTCATGAAGGAACTCCTCAAGTAAAGAGATCAAGAGGAACACTGCTATATTCTCAATATGAGAATTTCACCATGAAGGAAGGAGAAACTATCTAGGAGATGTACACAAGGTTCACAACACTAACAAATAAACTTAAGTCTCTTGGAAGGGTTATTCTTGAAGAAGATAAAGTTGAAAAGATTTTGACAAGGGTACTGCCAATCTCTTGGGAAAGAAAAATCACAGCTATTCAGGAATCAAAGAACATTGCCACTTTTAAGTTGGATGAGCTAATTGGAAATCTCACTGCCTATGAACTTAGAAGGCAAACCATGAAGATGGATGCACCCAAGAAGGAAAGGAGCATGGCATTCAGAATCACTGAAGGTGCTGATCTAGAGGAGGATGAAATGACCATGATCACAAAGGATTTCAAGAAGTACCTAATGAGAGGAAATGGTCCTTCAAGAAGTGGAAGCTACAACAAACCAAAGGTTCCTGAAAAACAAACCAATGAGGGGTGTTACAAGTGTGGGAAGACTGATCACTACATCAAAAACTTCCCTCAATGGGAAATTGAATGGAAGAAGGAAAGAGCTGAACGAAGGAACAGGAAGAAGGAACAGGTTCAACCCAAGAAGAACAAAGGATCAACAAAGGCTATGGTTGCTGCCTAGGGAGAAAGCTCAGATGAGGACTCAAAAGGTGAAGATGGAGATGAACAAGCACTTATGGCAATTGGAGAATCCGATGAGGAATCTGAGGTAAGTATAATTCATCTCAAAGACAAGATTAAATTTTTGTCTAAATAAAGGATATCTGAGTTACTCCTGTCCTTGATGAATCTAAGGATCTAAACAATGAAAAGAAACAGTTGTCTAAGGAGTATGTGATTTTGAAAGCTAAGTGCAAAAATCTGGAACTTAGGGTGTTACACCCCAGGTTTTCGTGCGTGAAAGTACGCCATAAATAAAGTAATGAAAGTCCAAAAATGAGATATTATATTTTGCATTTTCGTACGTTAATCCAACCCCTGAGTTGAGAATTTTAGACATAGGGCGTCCATTCCCTAGTCGCCTTTTTTTGCCAACATTAGGGCTCCAACCCCTGAGTTGAGATTTTTAGACATAGGGCCTCCATTCCCTAGTTCCCTTTTTTGCCAACATTAGGGCTCCAATCCCTGAGTTGAGATATTTAGACATAGGGCCTCCACTCCCTAGTCGCCTTTTTTCCAACATTAGGGCTCCAATCCCTGAGTTGAGAATTTAAGACATAGGTCCTCCATTCCCTAGTCACCTTTTTGCCAACATTAGGGCTCCAATCCGTAAGTTGAGAATTTTAGACATAGCGCCTCCATTCCATAGTCGCCTTTTTTGCGAATATTAGGGCTCCAATCCCTGAGTTGATAATATTAGACATAGGGCCTCCATTTCCTAGTCGCCTTTTTTGCCTACATTAGGGCTCCAATCCCTGATTTGAGATTTTTAGACATAGGGCCTCCTGTCCCTAGTCGCATTGTTTGCCAACATTAGGGCTCCAATCCCTGAGTTGAGTTTTTAGACATAGGGCCTCCATTCC
>NW_017671890.1:217745-227127 GCF_001879085.1 Nicotiana attenuata
TTACAAATGTTCTAATAGATCTCTTTATGAGACGCCTAGATGGTGCACTCTAAAATAGTGTAGCCAGATATGAGTACTACAAAGACATGCACTATTAGCCTTGAAGGGAAAAATATTACCTTAGTGTGGCTCCCGCCCCCAGTAAAGAAAGAATGTTAGGAAATTGAAAGAGCCAATGGATGGAGCAAGGGGAGCCAAAAGTAAAAGAATGTTTTGTTCGAGTTTTTAGAGTAAAAGCAGTGACATAGATAATTAGCGGGAGATAAGAAGAGAGTTAATGAAATATTATGAGTAAGATCTGATACATGGAGGACAACAATGGAAAATAAAAATAAAATGAAATGACAGTATTACATAGTCGATAATTCAGGAAAAAAAAAGGAAGTAAGGGTTCCTGTCCGGGAGGTTATTGATAAATAAGGAGCCGGTGCAAGAGGTAAGTTAGACAAAGTAAATAACCCAAGAAAGATTACGAGGAATATTGATATGAGAATGGGCCAACGAGTAGTTAGTAATTGGTCGGAAAGATCCCAGTTATGGCTAAACAGGAGGTTACAGACGAGTCATTGGTTCGTGTAAGATAAACATAGTAGAACCCAACATGGATAATTCAGCTCGAAGATATCATTATGATAGATGTGATATATTCAAACAAGAGTCGGGGTAGTTAAANGCAGGATTGGAGTATTTACTTTCATGTCTTCTTTTATTCTGTAGTATAGAAAACATTGAGCTAATTAAATATAGTGAATCCAATTCCAAGTCAGCAGGTTATAAGCAAATTTTTCTCACTTCGAGCTCATAAACATACCTGGAAATCAAGAGCAAAAGCAAAAATGGAATAAGGATTTCAGCATAAGCAGAAAAGTGAGCAAAGCAGCAAGTCAACAGTAATGTTCAGCCTCTTTAGACCATCTTTATACCCAGAAGTCCATAAATCCCACGAAAGCTTTAAGTTCTTACTAAAAGAGAAATCAGGGAACAATTCCAACCAATTTTTAATGAAATTAATGCAGAAACTTTTGTGTATTTTCTAGGGTCTGAAATCTTTGATTTGTCTGTGAAGGAAATGGTCTATATATAGCCCTTAAGAGTGCCATGTGCTGCAGAAACAGAATGGAAATTATTCCCTCACACAACATCTTTTTTTTAACAGAATTGGGACAGCTGGCAGCTTTTGATTGGTTTCAGCATTGGTGCTGGCCAAAATTGAGCCAGCTGTCCCGAATTCTAGAAGTTTCTCATATGAAAATCCTCTTTCCTATTCCCAAATTAACCTTCTAAGTTTTCATTTGTTCACTTAAGACCTAGGAGTTTCTAACAACTTACAAATCATGGTAAACAAAATCAGAGCAAGAAAACATTGGAAACAAATCAAATAATAAACAGAAATGCAATTGAACCGAGGGTATTGAATATCCGAAAATCTGGACTAATCCTAAACACAGCTTAACTATGAGAGTCATGGGTTCTCCCTAAGTACTACAACAAAAGACTAGCTGAAGAAATAAGGAAGGAGGCTTCAACCTAACACAACGACCTAAAGAGGAAATGATCGTGTAATAACAGTCTCGCAACAACATTGTAAGCACTCCAAAGGAAAGTGGCACCTATAATGGATAATGAACGGGAAGTAAAATCATAAGTGATATCCAGGATCATATCCGTTGTATGGAATTTCAAATATGTGGGCACTAAGATAAGCTAAGTACGGATGCAACAAGGGGGAAAAAGATCAGTAAAAGTAATACCTTACATTTAAAGAAAGCTGAGATGGAATGAAAGGAATTATTCGATCAATGATCCAGAGTTGGTTACGTTATGACGTACTTAAGGGTTCGGAGTTTTATACATCCAGTATATACAGCCGTAGAAGATTCTGGTATACGTTAAGAGAAAGAATTGAGACCAGTGCATAGACCAAGGATTGAATTGTTAGAATATTGTATCATGGAAATTCCAAAACGCCCATGAAAGGCTAAGGTAATAACCGATACCATGAGCCACAGATCGGAAGATAGCTTAAGCCTACAAAAAGGCTGATCAGAAGAAAGAGGAAACTAAAGAATTACATCACCTAAGTAAGTCAGGAGTCTGATTATTGGACCTAGAAAAAATTATAGAAGTTGTGCTGGAGAACATGACAGAATCACTCTTAATATCAGATGTTCAAGAGAAATAACACAACAACCATAATCTATAATGACTCTACAAGGAAGCCAATTAGAAGAAGTACCAGCCTCATAAGAAGTCAGTACGAGCTCCCACCGGATTGTGTATGTACCAGAGGTGCGAGTAATATAATAGAGCTTCATGTTATGGACGTGAATTACACCTAGGTGGAAGAGAGGTTATGAAGGAGATAAACGATATGATACGAGATTTTAAGTAAGATAAAAGTGAACAACGTACGAGATACTCAAATGCAAGAAGTTATGAATAGTCCATATTTTGGATAGAAAGCTATAAACACGGAAGTCCAATAAACATGAATGATAGTGGCATCATCGGCGGCATGTTTTCCAGCCTATGGTTTCTAAGTACTGAGAGATCTAGTTAAGAGAGTAGAGAAAAGTTGGAGACGATGTGATGTCTCGCTTAACGTTCCAGAATAACATAAGGAAATCTATGGTACACAAGTCAAGGTATGTGAAAGAGGCCTAAAGGGGGGGAATGCCCTAGCATTTGGATTTACTCACAGAACAGTTACCATGATGGAAAGAAGAGTACAAAGTATTCAGGAGACATAAGTTACGAAAATGATAAGTGCACCAGTCAACATTCGAGGACGAATGTTCCAAAGGGGGGAATGATGTTACACCCCAGGTTTTCGTGCGTGAAAGTACGCCATAAATAAAGTAATGAAAGTCCAAAAATGAGATATTATATTTTGCATTTTCGTACGTTAAAGCGTCGTCATACGTTAAAGCCTCGTCGTGAGATTAATCGACGTAAATTTGGGAATGAGATTTATTTTGGGATTATAAGTATTACGTTATTTATATCAAGCGATAAATAAGTGTTATGAAGGATAAAGGGGTACACGAATTAAAGAAAACGAGTTTCGTTGAAAATGGACAAATTGAAATAAAATACGGGTCAAGCGATAATACTCGGTATTTATGGACTAGTACCATACAAGGTACCACAGGACCAAAATAGTAAGGTGTATAAGGTATGTGAAAAGTGAGTAATATTTCAAGTAAGTGGGAATAATTCTCAATTATGCAGGTAATTAATTAATTACCGGGTAACAGAACATTACCCAGTCAACTAATAAGTGGATAAATTATTAAACTAACCCCACCCCACGTGGAAATAAGCCACAAGATTTGGAAAATGACTAAGTAGTCAATTTGCCAAGTGGCTAATGTGGTCATAACTTAATTCTGATAAGATTTTCAAATCTTATCCTTAGAAAGAATGCCTTGTAAAGGCTTTAAAGCCCCAAAAATTCAGCCTTCGGCTTAGAAGCCAAAAGACGTTAGGCAGAAACATTTTCCTTCATTAACAGTCAAATAACATTTGCATTCTTTGGTTTTAAAGAACCAAAAACATGAAAGCAGAATCATTTTGGTTCATCAAATTCAATTTTTAGCCAACGTTTCAATTTCAAAGAGCTAACAATTTTGTTCTGAATCTCGATAATTTATATAAAGCAGACTTTAACGCTAAAGCCATTGATTCCAAGCCAAAAGTTAACAAAGATAAGACTTAAAAAGTCTTACCTCTTTTCAACGTTAGGGACTTCTGCCTTGGTTTGAAACATTGGAAATCCCTTTGTTCAAAAACGTTAGAAGCTAACTACACCAAGACGTGAAAAGCAGAATAATTTCATTCCAAGAAATTCGAAGGATTCAAGCAAATCTCGTTCAACACATTTCACTGAAGCAGAAGCTTCATTTCATTCGAATAATTCCAAGAACAGGTATGTTAAGGCACTTCCTTCTTTCTTTTGGCATGATCTAATGTGAAATGAATACGCTATTTCATAATGAATCTACTCCTAGAAACTAAGGTTGTCCATGTTGTTCTTTCCGTACAAAGTTATTCGAAGAAAGTATGTATGATCCGTAAGTCCTAGTGAAGTTCATATTGAGGGAATGTATGTCCATAATGTTCTTACGTCACTCCGAAAGGTTTAGAACATGATCCCATGAGTCGAGCATGCATTATATATATATGTATCTATTTTACTCTACCGAGCCGCGCTATAGACGGCCGGGTATGGCACCTATTGTGCAACCACTGATCAGTTGGGTTTACCAAGCTCCACGTGGCCGGGTATGATTCTACCGAGCCTTATGATGGCCGAGTACGTTTTTACCGAGTCCTCTTTGAGGCCGGGTACGATATGATGATGATGATGCCCACAGAGGCGAATGTTTTTAAAAGTTTATGTATATATATGTATTATGCATTTCGTGTCGGTAGTCCCCAGTGGCACTCAGATGTTACAGGTTGTAGCTCCTCTATCTCTCTTTACATTACTGTTCTTGTCTATGCTTTCCTACCTTACATACTCGGTACTTTATTTGTACTGACGTCCCTTTTGCCTGGGGACGCTGTGTTTTATGCCCGCAGGTCCCGATTGATAGGTTTACAGTCCTCCTATTAGGCTATCAACTCAGCGAAGGTGTTGGTGCGCTCCATTTGCTTCGGAGTTGCTTGTTTGGTTAGTATGATTTAGATGTGTATTGTTTGGTATGGCGGGACTCTATCCCGACCTTTATGACATTTATGTATTCTTAGAGGCTTGTAGACATATGTCGTATACGTGAAAAATTGTACGGCCTTGTCGGCCTATGTTTGAGTTTATAAATGATTATGTTGGCCTACTAGGCCTGTATGTCACGTGTATATAATGATGTAATAAGAAAGATACGTTACGTTGGTACTCGGTTGAGTAAGGTACCGGGTGCCCGTCGCGGCCCATCGGTTTGGGTCGTGACATTATTATTATTTTTCATCAAACTTACATGTACTATTTCAATTAGTGTAGCGTTAACTAAGTGAGATATTGAAGAGAGATATATTCTATTAAAAATCTTCTTGAAGGTGTGCAAAAACATTAAAAGAGCTGAAGAAGGAGGAGAAGAGAAGAAGAAGAAGAAAACGAAGGAGGAGAAAGAGGCCTGAAATTATTTAAAAAGTGGGTACAAATTAAAACTAATTTTAAAAAGTGGGTATAGGTTAAATGGAGGCGACCAAATAGGGCACCCGTGCGATTTTTACGAGGAGTAAGAGGGTGTTTTTCTAAGCTTATAAGCTGGTCAAACTAGCTTATAAATACTTTTCGGCTTATCTACGCGTTTGGTAAAGTTAAAAGTGCTTATAAGTCAAAAATAAGCTAAAAGCCATAAGCTAGTCACCCCCAACTTATGAATTTTTAGCTTATAAGCACTTTAAGTTTGTCCAAGATTTTTACTATTTTATCCTTAAAATATTCTTTTTTAGAACAAAACTCTTACATCAATAATCACTACCTCAAGTTGTTTCAAACCCCCCCCCCCACGCGCGCGCGCCTCTTCAAGTCTGCAATTCTTATTGACTCTTTAAGATAAGGAAATTCTCTATTCCTTTGCATATTTGTATCTATGTGAATGTGTATTAATTTTTGAACTGCATGTAATAAATGAGGACATACCAAATTTTTGGTGCAATTGCTGCTAAGTGTTGTGTTGATGAAGATGGTGTTTATTTCTCTTCAAATATTTATTTAGGCGTTTATTTTTTACTTAGAAACTTTTGCAATTTATTAATTATTATAACTTATGATTATATGGTTATCGTAAAATAAATTTTATTTATCATAAAAGTTTTTTTTATCTAAGCACAGTTGTATTTAAAATAAAATAACCAATAGAATATTTTGTATTTAAATAGATCTGGAATCTAAAATTTTGAAGAAATTATGCCATTATAAGTGTAAACAACTCTAAGGTTATTTAAGTCGTTTTAACAGAAAAAGAGCTTATCAGCACTTTTTTTCAAATACTGTAGCAACTTATTATCAATTTCAGCACTTGTATCTAAACACGTAACTGTATATTTATTAAATCAGTTTCAGCACTTAACTGTGCTTTTCAACACCTAATACTTCCAATCAGCTAATTCAAACTGGCTCTAAATTGTATTTCGCTATTTATGCTAGTAACTGATAAAACACCGCAAAAGAGAATAGCGGCTAAAAGTAAAATATGTTTTCTCTAATGAAACATGCGACATCCATCGTTTCTATTTGTTTAAAATATTTGATTGATCGATACTCTTGCTCCATTTAAAAAACTTGATCAGCTTAACTTACTTTTTAAATTAATTTTAAATCTATTAAACAAATCGTAAAGATAATACTATGAGTTAAAAGCGAATTCTATCAAAATGGTAATTTATAAAAAGGATGTTAGGGGTAATTAAGATTTACTGTAATAAATAATGATGAGAAGAGCCTTGGAGCAACAAAATCAAATTGTTTCCGTGTGACCTATAGGTTACGGGTTCGGGTTCGGGTTCCCCAACAGTCATTTCTGAATTTGACCGTTGGCAACGGTCCAAAAAATTATTAAAAAAATGAATAAAAAAATAAAAATAAAAATTTATAACGGATACCGGGCTGCAGCCCGTTAACGGCTTAGCGGGCTTAGCGGTTCCGGTGCACCGGTATCCAAAATGTGTTCGTCTAACCCCCCCCCCCCCGAAACCCGCCCCAGCCCGCCCCTAAATGCTACAGTAACGTGCTGACCTGGGCCGAAGCGGGTTGAAAATAGGTCTGCCCGGCCTGATTAACAGACTTAGGTTAGAGTAATGACTATGCAAATTAGATTCTCAAAGTAGCCCACATTCAAATGATCCATCACTTAATGGCTTAAATTTCACTAGTTTTTTTACTTTTTATGATAGTGATACGCATTCTGATGTACGTGCTATCTCCCACCAACACAGGCACTCGGCAACTCTCCTCACCAAAGCTTAGGCAAATGGGAAGAAGTCACCTAGTGAATTTTGACTCCGCTCGTATTTGAACTTGAGACCTCATACTTCATTGACCTCCAAGGCATACCCTTAGGTTCTAAATTCTACTTGAATTTTAACTTTTTACATGGAAACTTAAGCTAGATGTTAAATGTGACACCATCCTTCTTCTAAAAGTACATGTAGCTCACGTACTGTTTCTCGTTATTCTTGTTGGTAAGGAAATATTTTGTGATCCATACTTTGGCGAAAGAAGATAAATAAACATGTGTTTCTAACAATACGAATAATAATCTTGAAGTTTTTTTTTAACGTCCAAGGGAGAAAAGAAAAAGTTGTGCATATTCCAACATCAACTGAAATAAAAGTCAGGCATTTTCTGACCTTTATCATTTGTGAAAATCAGCTTCGAAAAGATCATATTCCGGAGACCCGAAGAATATTCAAATTTTAGCTCAGGATCAATTCATGCAGTTGTTTTTGAGGTGGATGATCGAGAGACAATTGGGGGCTCTGCCTATGGGGGCAAAGAGCTGTTTGTTGCACAGCAGATCTTGCAAAACTGGGAGTTTGTACACAAGGGGAAATAATTCACCGCCCATCTACTGATAATCCTCATTGGCCTCAAGTATTTGGTGCCTCGTTTTGGCATTGATAAGCTTGAAGCAAAACTGCAGCCTAGAACAATACATATTACGAAAACAGGAATGTATAATGTATATTTTATGCACTGTGACCAGGAAGTTGTTGTTGAAGGGAAAACCGTAAGGAAAAATCCTATTGGTTACCTACCTGGTAGGATGGCCCTACTTATGAACTTCTATGGGTTCATGTCTCTTGTTTTTGTGTTACTTGGGATCTTTTGGTTTTCGCAGTATGCAAGATTCTGGAGAGAAGTTCTTGCTTTACAAAAATGTGTTGCTCTCGTTATAACATTGGCATGTTTGAGATGGCTTTTTGGTACTTTGATTATGTTGAATTCAGCAAAACTGGAGTCAGACCGACTGAGATCACTGTATGGGTTGTCACCTTTGGTACAATAAAGCGTATAGTTTCACGTATGATTATCTTGATGGTCTCTATGAGATATGGTGACCAACGCTTGGTGGCCTTATGTTAAAGGTCCTTTTGCTAGGAGGAACTTTCTTTCTGGCATCGGAAGTGCTTGAACTGGTAGAAAATGTTGGTATTGTTAGCATTTCTCATGAAAAGCCAGGTTATTTTTTGTACTTCCCGTGGCCATCTTGGATGCTTGCTTTATCCTTTGGATATTCACTTCCCTATATGCAACATTGAATAAGCTCCAGGTACATTGGCCTATACTTTTATTTATAACTTAGTATCAATTTTCTGGTCTATAAAAGGGTTCCCATTCCACATAACACACTGATACATAAACAAATCTTCAAAGTTTTTCTCCACTTCCACTCTTGCTCTTGTTTCTTTCTCTTCTTCAACAAACCCAAAATAACAACATTTGCTTTATCTGGAAATTCTGGATGACACCACTCAAAAAATTTACAAGCTACTCGACCTTTAACCTGTGACAATGGACGAAAATTAGAGACAAGAAGAAAATATATATAACAAACCCAACAAAAATATATTAAAATTAAACCTTCTAAATAGCACTAATCTCACTATATTCATCCTTTATAGTTTCTGCATCCAAGAAATATCCTATCGGGATTAGCATTTGACCAGATATTTTTACACATGCCGGATACCCACATCTACAAAGTGTATTCATCTTTAATATGGGGTATGGTGGAGAAAAATAGGACAGAAATTTGGAAATGGGACTAAGTAATTTAACTAATAAAGAAGAAAGTCAAGAATTACAAGGAAATGTATGAACTTGAGTTTGGCTTCTGTCACGGCCCAATTCCCAAACCCGGCCGTGATGGCGCCTCTCGTAAAGACAAGGCCAGCCAGAACAACGCAAACACCTCTTTTAAAGCAAGTAATTACCATTTAAAATTCTAACACATGCGTAATATAGCAAATAGTGCGGAAATAGCGATAATAACGAGGGAAACCATCCCGACACAGCCCAAACCGGGGTGTCACAAGTCATGAGCTACTACAGAGTTTGTAATGAGTCTACGAAATAAAATGTCTGATACAATAGTCTGAAGGAACTCAAAAGACATAAAATAGGGAAGACAAGGGGCTGCGGACGTCAACAGCTACCTCGTCACTCCAACTCGCTGCCTGGTCTGCAAAGAATCAGCGCTCAGGTGCAGACTCTGCTATGCCTGTATCTGCACACATGGTGCAGGGAGTAATGTGAGTACTCCGACCCAGTGAGTAATAATAATAAATAATAACCGAAGGCATGAAAACACATAGTGCACAAGGCAATTCTATATCAGGCAGTAAATCATTTAAAGCAGTAAAACAGTAAAAA
>NW_017671890.1:227322-232822 GCF_001879085.1 Nicotiana attenuata
CAGCTGAGTTTGTAAAACAGTATAATCAACAGGACTGAGTTCAAGTAGTATATCAAAATAGTGAGGAAACAGTGATAAAGATCCACGAAGGATTCAAGTAGTCGGCATGAAGCCCAAAATATGGCAATAGGCCCAAATCATGTTGGTAACAAATACATTTCAGTCAAATACGCGGTAAAAATATTAATCGGGACAGACCAAGTCACAATCCCCAGTAGTAAACAACCCCGCGCTCGCCATTAAGCGCGTGTTTCACCTCAATACAGCACTACGTTGTGCAAATCCGGGGTTTCAAACCCTCGGGATATCATTTACTATCATTACTCACCTCGAGCCGGCCAAAATCCTAGCTCGATATGCCCTTGCCTCTCAAATCGGCCTCCTCGCGTGTCGAATCGGGTCAAAACCACAACGAATACATCACAATAGGCTAAGGGAACATAACCCAAACGAAAAGACTCGAAAAATATCGAAATTCACGAAATTTGCAAAACCCGAGCCCCGGGCCCACTTCTCGAAAATCAGAAAATTGAACATCATCGGATTCCTTATCTCGCCACGAGTTTATACATATCAAGAACTCCCAAATCCGAGCTCAAATGACCCATCAAAATCCAATTTGAAATACCAAAACTCAAGCCGTAGTTCTTCCCCCTTTTGATAAATTTTCATGAACTTCTAGGTTGATTCTACCATTAAATCATGTTTTTAGGTCATAGAACTCACCTCCAATCACACCCAGTCGAAATCACCTTCAATTTCCGTCCAAAAGCTCTTAAGGTTGATCAAAAATGGTGGAAATAAACCTTAGCTCGCGGAACAAAATGAGCTTTTAAAACCCTTCTCTGATCAGCCATTTTCGCATCTGCGATAATGAACCGCACCTGCGGTTACCGCTTCTGCGGTTTTCCCTCTGCTTCTGCAGATCTTCACTATGCCCAGGACCGCTTCTGCGGTCAATCTCCGCTTCTGCGGACACCGCTTCTGCGGTCAAGCCTCCGCTTCTTCGGAACCTCCCTTGCATGCACGGACCGCTTCTGCTGTCATTAACCGCATCTGCGGAGATCGCCCCTGCGGAAATCACCCGCTTCTGCGAAATTTCTCCAAATGGCCAACACACGCACCTGCGATCCCTTATTCGCATCTGCGGAACCGCATATACGGCCCCTTTTCCGCAGATGTGGAAATACCAGATACCAGCAATCATCAGAAGTGCATCAAGTCCAAAATTCATCCCGATGGCCATCCGATAACTGATAAAACACCGCAAAAGAGAATAGCGGCTAAAAGTAAAATATGTTTTCTCTAATGAAACATGCGACATCCATCGTTTCTATTTGTTTAAAATATTTGACTGTCGATACTCTTGCTCCATTTAAAAAACTTGATCAGCTTAACTTACTTTTTAAATTAATTTTAAATCTATTGAACAAATGGTAAAAGATAATACTATGAGTTAAAAACGAATGCTATCAAAACGGTAATTTATAAAAAGTATGTTAGGGGTAATTAAGATTTACTGTAATAAATAATGATGAGAAGAGCCTTGGAGCAACAAAATCAAATTGTTTCCGTGTGCCCTATAGGTTACGGGTTTGGGTTCCCCAACAGTCATCTCTGAATTTGACCGTTGGCAACGGTCCAAAAAATTATTAAAAAAAATGAATAAAAAATAAAAATAAAAATTTGTAACGGATACCGGGCTGCAGCCCGTTAACGGCTTAGCGGGCTTAGCGATTCCGGTGCACCAATGTGTTCGTCTAACCCCCCCTCCTCCCCCCCCCCCCAGCCCGCCCCTAAATGCTACAGTAACGTGCTGACCTGGACCGAAGCGGGTTGAAAATAGGTCAGCCCGGCCTGATTAACAGGCTTAGGTTAGAGTAATGACTATGTAAATTAGATTCTCAAAGTAGCCCACTTTCAAATGATCCATCACTTAACGGCTTAAATTTCACTAGTTTTTTTACTTTTTATGATAGTGATACGCATTCTGATGTACGTGCTATCTCCCACCAATACAGGCACTCGGCAACTCTCCTCACCAAAGCTTAGGCAGATGGGAAGAAGTCACCTAGTGAATTTTGACTCCGCTCGTATTTGAACTTGAGACCTCATGGTTCTCCTCCTACTTCATTGACCTCCATGCCATACCCTTAGGTTCTAAATTCTACTTGAATTCTAACATTTTACATGGAAACTTAAGCTAGATGTTAAATGTGACACCATCCTTCTTCTAAAAGTACATGTAGCTCACGTACTGTTTCTCGTTATTCTTGTTGGTAAGGAAATATTTTGTGATCCATACTTTGGCGAAAGAAGATAAATAAACATGTGTTTCTAACAATACGAATAATAATCTTGAAGTTTTTTTTAACGTCCAATGGAGAAAAGAAAAAGTTGTGCATATTCCAACATCAACTGAAATAAAAGTCAGCCATTTTCTAACCTTTATCATTTGTGAAAATCAGCTTCGAAAAGACTATATTCCGGAGACCCGAAGAATATTCAAATTTTAGCTCAGGATCAATTCATGCAGTTGTTTTTGAGGTGGATGGTTGAGAGACAATTGGGGGCTCTGCCTATGGGGGGCAAAGAGCTGTTTGTTGCACAGCAGATCTTGCAAAACTGGGAGTTTGTACACAAGGGAAAATAATTCACCGCCCATCTACTGATAATCCTCATTGGCCTCAAGTATTTGGTGCCTCATTTTGGCATTGATGAGCTTGAAGCAAAACTGCAGCCTAGAACAATACATATTACAAAAACGGGAATGTATAATGTATATTTTATGCACTGTGACCAGGAAGTTGTTGTTGAAGGGAAAACCGTAAGGAAAAATCCTATTGGTTACCTACCTGGTAGGATGGCCCTACTTTTGAACTTCTATGGGTTCATGTCTCTTGTGTTTGTGTTACTTGGGATCTCTTGGTTTTCGCAGTATGCAAGATTCTGGAGAGAAGTTCTTGCTTTACAAAAATGTGTTACTCTCGTTATAACATTGGCATGTTTGAGATGGCTTTTTGGTACTTTGATTATGTTGAATTCAGCAAAACTGGAGTCAGACCGACTGGGATCACTGTATGGGTTGTTACCTTTGGTACAATAAAGCGTACAGTTTTACGTATGATTATCTTGATGGTCTCTATGGGATATGGTGACCAACTCTTGGTGGCCTTATGTCAAAGGTCCTTTTGCTAGGAGGACTTTCTTTCTGGCATCGGAAGTGCTTGAACTGGTAGAAAATGTTGGTATTGTTAACGATTTCTCAGGAAAAGCCAGGTTATTTTTTGTACTTCCCGTGGCCATCTTGGATGCTTGCTTTATCCTTTGGATATTCACTTCCCTATATGCAACATTGAATAAGCTCCAGGTACATTAGCCTATACTTTTATTTATAACTTAGTATCAATTTTCTGGTCTATAAAAGGGTTCCCATTCCACATAGCACACTGATACATAAACAAATCTTCAAAGTTTTTCTCCACTTCCACTCTTACTCTTGTTTCATTCTCTTCTTCAACAAACCCAAAATAACAATATTTGCTTTATCTGGAAATTCCGGATGATACCACTCGAAAAATTTACAAGCTACTCGACCTTTAACCTGTGATAATGGACGAAAATTAGAGACAAGAAGAAAATATATATAACAAACCCAACAAAAATATACTAATTATAAACCTTCTAAATAGCACTAATCTCACTATATTCATCCTTTATAGTTTCTGCATCCAAGAAATATCCTACCAGGATTAGCATTTGACCAGATATTTTTACACATGCCGGATACCCACATATACAAAGTGTATTCATCTTTAATATGGGGTATGGTGGAGAAAAATAGGAGAGAAATTTTGAAATGGGACTAAGTAATTTAACTAATAAAGAAGAAAGTCAAGAATTACAAGGAAATGTATGAACTTGAGTTTGGCTTCGATGGAGGATGTTATAAATAGGAAGAAGAGGGATTGTAGCCGTTGGAATGTTATTTGGGGAGCTGTTTTTGCTCTTTGAGAGCTCTCTCACACGCCATAGTAACTTAATACCACTTGCTATGCCATGTGGCAGATCAGGGGGTTTCTAAATTCATATAGTCAAGTGTAGGGGACCGGGCATAGATCGGGGAGGATACTAATAATCTGACCCATATTTAAGGGTGGTTTAAGGTATTTTGCCATTTGTTTTATAATGATGATCGTTCATGATGGCCTCGAACAAGGAGCTATTCATCCGTCGCAATTTTTATGTTATTAGAGTGTAGCATTTCAACTTCAATTTGCTAGACCTAGAACGAATGGAGAATACCTAAACCATGTGAGAAAATGAGATGATTTCCTCCTCACTCCCAACCCTCCCTATTTTCATATTAGAGATGATGAATTAATTTTCTTCGTCATTTTAGGCGGAAAGAAGAACATAAAACATATATTCACGCTTTCCCTTCAAAAATAATCTTAAAACCAGTCTTTCTGTGTGAAATTTAGCATTTGTTAGATGCGATTGTTACTCTCTCTATTTACGCACTTCAATACTCATTGAGTTTCTTTGCAGTACATCCAGATATGCATATTCTGACGATAGTGAAGAGTTTGACAATGATGAAACATTGACGCTCATAAAATTGCTCCCTCTGTCATCAAAGGATGTAAGAAGTCCATCAGAAGTGAGATCTACGCTGGGTGGAAATGGGGCATCTAATGGTGGTGATGTGGAAGAAGACAAGACGAAGTAGAGTCTATAATTTTGTTCGTACTACTGTAACAAAATGTGTTGTGAGAAGGGTAATTGTTCTTATAATCTGTAGTTGGTATTCTCTCTGTAAAAATTATTGAAATACTACAGGAAATTTGTTTTCTGCCGTTGCCTTTCTTCATTCATGTTTATTTCAGTACTTATTGGATATTGTGATGCCGTCCACATAAAAAAAAAGTTCACTTTTTTTTCAAAAAAATTTCATTTTTTTTTCGAAATTAATGTTTGGCAATAAAATTTTCAATTTTCACTTGAAGATGAATGTTGGAATTTTTCGAAAATTCGAAAAACTCCAAAAAGCTGTTTTCAAAATTTTCACTCAAATCACTCACAAAACTTCAAAAAAAACTTAAATATTATTCATGTCCAAACACAATTATAATTTGAAATACCACTTTCACTTGAAAAAAAATTACTTTTTTTTTGGAATTTTACAATACTTATGTCGAAACGCCCACGAAATTGGGTACAATTAGGCTTGTGTTTGTACAACACTCTAATATTCATGTACCATTTTTACTTTGAAATATTTGCATTTTTTTCGAAATTTCACAATTCTTATGTCCAAACGCCCACTAAGTTTGAACTCGGATTCAAGATCAAGCTTCAAATCGTTGAATTAAAATACAAATCAATCAAAGTCAAGAATAAGCGATCAAGCCCTTGAGTTAACGATTGAAGATAAAGAGAAAATTCAAATGATAATTTCTCTAGACGTAAAGAAATTTCGAGAGATTCTAACACTCAT
>NW_017671890.1:234382-238051 GCF_001879085.1 Nicotiana attenuata
CGTTACCCACCCCCCCCCCCCCCCCGCCTGCCTCTTCAAGTCTGCAATTCTCTGACTCTTTAAGATAAGCAAATTCTCTAATCCTTTGCATATTTGTATCTATGTGAATTGTATAAATTTTTGAACTGTATGTAATAAATGAGGACATACCAAATTTTTGGTGTAATTGCTTCTGAGTGTTGTGTTGATGAAGACAGTGTTTGTTTCACTTCAAATATTTATTTAGGTTTATTTTTTACTTAGAAACTTTTGTCAATTTATTAATTATTATAACATATGATTATATGCTTATCGTAAAATAAATTTTATTTATCATAAATTTGTTTTTATCTAAGCACAGTTGTATTTAAAATAAAACGACAAATAGAATATTTTGTATTTTGAATAGATTTGGAATTAAAATTTTGAAGAAATTATGCCCTTATAAGTGTAAACAACTCTAAGGTTATTTAAGTCGTTTTAATAGACATAGAGCTTATCAGCATTTTTTTTCAAACACTGCAGTAATTTATTATCAATTTCAGCACTTGTATCCAAACACGTAACTGTATATTTATTAAATCAGTTTCAGCACTTAACAGTGCTTTTCAACAACTAATACTTCAAATCAGCTAATCCAAACTGGCTCTAAATTGTATTTCGCTATCTTTGCTAGTAACTGGTAAAACACCGCAAAAGAGTATAGCGGCTAAAAGTAAAATATGTTTTCTCTAATGAAACATGCGACATCCATCGTTTCTATTTGTTTAAAATATTTGATTGATAGATACTCTTGATCAACTTAAAAAACTAGATCAGCTTAACTTAGTTTTTAAATTAATTTTAAATCTATTGAACAAAACGTAAAAGATAATACTATGAGTTAAAAACGAATTCTATCAAAACGGTAATTTATAAAAAGTATGTTAGGGGTAATTAAGATTTACTGTAATAAATAATGATGAGAAGAGCCTTGGAGCAACAAAATCAAGTTGTTTCCGTGTGACCTATAGGTTACAGGTTCAGCCGTGTAATCAACCATTAATATTTATATCAGGGTAGAATGCTTACATTTCAAAACCGAACCGAAACCGTTAACCGAACTGAACCGATAGCTTATTGGCTTATTGGTATCGGATTATCGGGGTAATGGATGTTGAACAGATTGAGATTTTACCATTAACGGATTAACGGTTTGGGAACTCATTTTTCTTATCGGGTAAACCCTTAACCCGTTAAAAATTTTTATATTTATAATTTTACTCCTATGTATGTAAAGTACTATTGATACACTGTGTTAGTTGGCTCTACTTTCTAAATACCACGAACAAAAAGAAGATGTTGCGTAACACTTACATGTGATGAATGAGGTCACCAACTGTCAGTAATTTCTCTCTAAACTCATCCTTCGCTGATCTTCGAGCAAGTATCGGAGCACAAGCACTAACTGTGCACCAAGGCGCATCATTTGTGGGTCACCATGAGGTCTAAGCAAAAGAAAATGTGCATTCAGCATAAATCACATCCAACATAAAGCTTAATCTCCAAGAATAACACGTACTTATGCATATTGTGGACTAGTATATTGCTAAACACATCATGTATAGATAAATCATTCATGTAATCTGAATATCAAGGACACAAAGATTACTCTGTACCAGGAACAAAAAACAGCAAAAGTACCCACTAGAGGCCTTCCTTATCCCTTGGACAATTGACATCAAAAAATCAACATGATAAAGCTGATAAAAGGGTAATAAGTATGTGACGTGTTTGTAATATTTAAGAAGAGGTGGTCACGCACTCAACACAATGCTAACATAGGGAGAAGTCTCAGCTTTGAATCTTACTACCACCCATTTATGCATGGAACTTCCACATGTTTGACTTAAGGAAAAGAATGAGACCCATACGGAAAGAGGCGTGTCAGGAAGTACTTAAATAGATGTGTCCCAATTCTAACTACTATGTTTTAATGAGGTGAAACAATTCAACAACATTAAATACTATTTAGAAGCTTTACAAAGACAATAAGAATCTCAAAATACTGCAGAATAATCTAATCTTTTTGTGTATGTGCAACAAAGAGCCTCCGCCCATGTACAATAAAGTGTGAAAAGTTTACTTCCCTGAAGAAGGTTGCATCATCTTCAGAAGGCGATATCCAAGACCATATGACGTCCAGCAAACTTGGTATGTCTCCTAACATAAGGTTCATCTGTTCAAAAGACCGGTAATTTTAAGATGAAACCGGTACTCAGCTAATGCATGCTCCCTTCCTCGCAGGAAAGATGTAGTAACTTAGAATGGGACCAAGGAGACGGACAAGATGAAAGACACTCTACTCAAAGTTATCAACTACCCAAGTAACTATATACAGAACTAAAATAAAAAGGGCAGCTCGGTGCACGAAGTGTCCCGCATTCACGCAGGGTCCGAGAAAAGAACGCACCCAAGGGATATGATCTAGGCAACCTACCTCAATGCAAGTATAAATAGATGATTCCACCGCTCGTAACCCGTGACTTATAGGTAACATAGAGACAACTTTACCATGGTACCAACGCTCCCATTCTATATGCAAAAATGTTACGGCAAAGAAAATGGAAGGAACCAGGCTTATCTGAGAGTGACACAAGACGAAGTGAGGGAGAGATCTGAAATGCCAGATTTTATGGTGGACAAAGCTGTGGGCTGAGCTGCTGCATTACACAAACATACATTTGATACATATGCGTGGGTAAAGTCGTGAGAGGACTAACACCAAATATGATATCCATGGATGTGGAAGGTAGCACCCAACGGTAGCCTATTTCTCCTTCTAAAGCATCATTCAAAATTAATTAAATCATAAGACAAGACAGGCACACTTTCACAGACAGTGCTTCTTTGACATTCAATTCAGCAGACTTAAACAGCTTATGGAACACCACACAGTATTTAATAAAAACGTATTGTGGCATCTGCAGGCAAAGCATGTTATTGTGCTACGCGGTGTCTCATTGAGGGTGCATAGCAAAGACTTGCACTTAACATAAATTAGGCTTCTGAAATTAAGTTGTGTGATGCAAATGTTTGTGCATATAGACTCACCACGTTTAAAATATCTGGTAAGATGTCTCTCATCATTTTTTTTGTGTGTAGGGAAGGGGGGCGGGGGGGTGTAGTTGTACTAAATTGTCAATAGATCAAATGGACTAAAATAATTAGAGACTAACACAGATTACTCTTCTAAAGAAAAAGTAAAAAGGTTGAGAAGCGATACAAGAACATGAGCCTATACCTCAATTTGTCTCTCTGCTCCTTGCACGATCGAGCAACAATTTCATGCACCGTATCACTAGATTACAGAGAATTTTAATTTATTTTAGATAAGGAAGTAAATGGCAACAACATCAACATGTGATATAGACAACAAAGCAATAAGAACACCGTGAAGTATCATTAAAACCAAATAAGGAACACAAAGGAAAACCAATTAATCACGCCGTTCTAACACAAGTTTCACAACGAAATCACTCCGTGATACCTCATATCATAGTCACAAGTCCCGGGTCTCAACCCACCATCATATACACGGTACCTTGTGCCCACATCTTGAATCACAACCACATGGATAACTCACGTGCCAAAATCACAATTCGCCCAGCATAGTCACAGTCTCACAGTCACAATCCGCCCGACATAGTC
>NW_017671890.1:238840-239955 GCF_001879085.1 Nicotiana attenuata
TTGTTCGACTTCATGGTGTGTCCGTGTCTATCATTTCTGATCGAGGTACGCAGTTTACCTCGCATTTCTGGAGAGCAGTTCAGCGTGAGTTGGGCACACGGGTTGAGTTGAGCACAACATTTCATCCTCAGACGGGGTGGAGTTAATGATCAAATGTCAATTGCTAAATTTAAAATCTGCATGCCTCCACAAAATGGGATTAAGAAACATCCCTTCAGGTGTGTTGTAACACTGAGAGACAACATATTAGCATTTCTGCTTCGTTTTTGCTCCTCTTGCTTCTTCGCGACTCTCTTTTCTTCTCTTCCTCCTTGGCTGCTCCATTTGTTATTATCCATGAAGTGTTGTATGTAGGTAACTACTTTCACTTTGAATTATCATCAAAACTTTTGGGTGAAATTATCATCAAAATATTTGGATTTTAACCTAATTTTTGAAATTGAAATTTTAAGAACTTTGATTTCATAGATGTACCACACAATTGAGAGTGTTGAAGCTGACAGAAGAATCCGAAACCTCTTGGCAAGAAGAGATCAGATTCCGACATAATCGCCGGTATAATATCTTTCAATTTTCTTTATTTTTCATATATATCTGGTTTCTTCACTTAGCAAGTACTAATTACTTGCAAATTTGAGTTTCTTTTCTTTTCTTTTTTTTTTTTGCCTTCTTTGGTAGTTTACGAATTTTGATATTTGTTTGAGAAAAAATGGGACTTGGAGAAAGACGAACATGGAAAATTAGGGATTTCGATGTTTGTTTGGTGCAGTTTCATGTGTAATTTCAAATCTCTCCTCTTTATGCAATTTGTCTGTTATGACCCTCAATTGTAGTTCTCACTTCAGGTGAGTTTTGTTTCTTCTTCTTATTTTTTTGCACTCATTTTTTGGTAATGAAGATATACTGGGTATATATTTGTTATCCTATTATTAAGACGATCGCATAAGAGAAAAATAATAGAAATTTATTTATTGAAGAAGAGAAGATAACCTTCAAACTACTCATTCGCCAGGGATGACAACAACTCCGTTGAGTTTGGTTCTTTGTATTTCTATTTTCTTTGTATGTCTTTATGAAGTTAGAACATGGTCGCGCATAGCGGGAGCTCAGTGTAC
>NW_017671891.1:0-47316 GCF_001879085.1 Nicotiana attenuata
GGTTTGGGTAGGATTTAATTGGGTAAGGGTCGGGTTTAAATTAAAATTGGGATGGGGAATTGGGGTTCAATTTAGGCTAAAATTGAAATACAAATGGGCTGTTATTTAAATATCCAATTTTCCCCCTTTTAAATTATAAGAAATAGTAAATGGCTTCTGAAGATTAATTTAATAAAAGCTAAAATAATTTATAACATATAATTAACAATTTAAAAATAAGGGACCCCATTTTATAAATATAAAACCTAATTAAACCTTGAAAGGGATAATATTGCAATTATATGCAATTTAGCTTTGAAAATACTAAATAAAATTATAAAAATATGTAAAAATTACCTTGGTCATATTTTGGCATAAATATCAAAATCCAATAGATGAATTACCAAAATAATAATTTTGAAAATAATTATTGGTGATTTTATGGATGAAAAAGGGAAATAAATCAATTTAAAAACCCTCAAAAATTATGAAAAAATAATAAAAATGCTTGGACATTCTTATATATGCTATTTTGAAAGTATTTTTGCATATTAAAAATATATAGGAAAAAATTGGGTATCAACACACGTGCCCCAAGAAGGCCACTGAACTGAGCCAGAACTCACATTTGGAGAACNCGGTAATAGTTTAGCCATACATTTAAATAATTAGACTTCTTAACATTTAGTTTCAAAAAAAATGTACAACAAAACATATTAATATTAATACATAAAATATAATATATCTCATTAAATACTTACCAAACAAAATGAAGTACTAATCCAAAATATTAATATCATAGTAACTTAAAAAAATAAACTTATATTGTTTGAAGTAAATAGCTAATATCATTATATGACTAATCCCACCGAATAATAGTCTTCAAATAATTTTTGCATCTCTTCGTCATATTGAAATCTTCGACTCGCTAAATTATCGATCATCAAATTGTATGACCTGAAATTGTAAAATAACTATGTCAATAGATAAAATATATGAGCACTGTAGATATACACATAAGCAAGCAAATCTTCTTCTTCTACTAGTCATCACTAAATATAAGAGGAATGCAAGACAAAGATGATCACACCAATGTAGACATCAAAAACATATAAATTTTATGCAAGACTTGGCGGGATTTCACTTTGGAAGAAGCTGAAGTTCTTCCGTGAACCTCAATTTTTGTGCTGTCAAAACCCTGCCCCAAGCCAAAAAAAAAAATTCACTTTAGAATAACAGTTCAATTTTTGGTCTCAAAACCCACTCAAACTATCCAACAGGATGGGAACTGGCTCTTGTTACTGCATCGAGCAACAATACGNATCAATGAAGACTATGACAAACGAGTCGAGATACGGTCGGAACACGCTGTTCATCGAATGCATAGAACGCTGCTGGGGCATTGGTCAGCCCGAAAGACATTACCAAGAACTGATAATGACCATATCGGGTCCTGAAAGCTGTCTTAAGAATATATGAGTCCCAGATCTTCAATTGGTGATAACCCGAACGGAGATCAATCTTGGAGAACACTCTCGCTCCCTGAAGCTGGTCGAACAAATCATTGATACAAGGCAAATGATACTTGTTCTTAATTGTTACCTTGTTCAACTGCCTGTAATCAATGCACATTCTCATCGTGCCATCCTTCTTCTTCACAAAAAGAACCGGCGCACCCCACGGTGACACACTAGGACGAATGAACCCCTTGTCAAGGAGTTCCTAAAGCTGCTCCTTTAACTCCTTCAACTCCGCTGGTGCCATACGATACGGAGGAATAGAAATGGGCTGAGTGCCCGGCACCAGATCAATACCAAAATCAATATCCCTGTCCCGTGGCATGCCTAGCAGGTCTGCAGGAAACACATCGGGAAAATCCCTCACAATTGGAACAAAATCAATATTGGGAGTCTCTGCATTGACATCCCTCACAAAATCTAGATACGAAAGACAACTTTTCCCAACCATATGCCGGGCCTTCAAGAAAGAAATCACCCTGCTGGGAACATAATCGGTCGAACCTCGCTACTCAATCCGTGGCACACCAGGCATAGCTAACGTTACTGTCTTGGCATGACAGTCCAAAATAGCCCGACACAAAGATAACCAGTCCATTACCAAAATAACATCGAAGTCCACCATGCATAACAACAATAGATCCACTCGGGTCTCCAGACCCCCAATAGACACAACACACGACCGGTACACACGGTCTACCATAATTGTATCGCCCACCGGCGTAGAGACATGAACAGAAGAAACGAGGGACTCACAGGGCATATCCAAATATGCGCAAAATAAGACGACACATAAGAGAAAGTAGAACCAGGGTCAAATAACACAGAAGCATCCCTGCAGCAGACTGAGATAATACCTGTAATCACCGCATCTGAAGCAATCACATCAGGCCTAGCTGGAAGTGCATAGAAGCGGGCCTGACCACCACCGGACCGACCTCCCCCTCTGGGGCGACCCCTAGATGTCTGTCCTCCACCCCTAGCTGGGTGGGTGGGTGGGTGGTGAAGTGGCAGGGGCTAAGGCTGATGGCTGACCCCTCTGCTGGGATGAACCCCCAAGACGACGAGGACACTGCCTCCACATGTGACCCATCTCTCCACACTCATAGCAACTCCCGGGTGCTGGAGACGGGGACTGATGGGAACTCCTAGCACCGGAATAACTAGCAGACGCACCTGGCGTAGAAGAATCCTGAACTAATGGAGCACGAGATGAACCCTGGGCTGGAAGTGCACTGAGTGAGGAATGACCCTGCTGAGAATCGTGAGAACCATGGCCTGATGATGCCCCACGATAACCTGGGCGAGCTAGTTGAGCATGCCTGAACTGACGGCCTCTGCCATGCTGATATTGGCCCCTCGAAGAAGCGACCCCAAAACTACCATGACCTCGAGGCCTCTTGGACTCCCTCTCCTCGCGCTCCTGGCGGTGAACTGACTCAATCTCACGAGCAATATCCACAACCTCCTCAAACGTAGCACCTGACACTCTCTCCCTAGTCATGAGAACCCGAAGCTGGTAGGTGAGGCCTTCAACAAACCTCCTGATCCTCTCTCTCTCTCTCTCCGTAGCAACCAACCAAATAGCATGTAGAGCTAACTCTGAGAACCTCATCTCGTACTAAGTAACAGTCATATCCCCCTGTCTCAACTACTCGAACTACCTACGCAGCTCCTCCCTACGGGACTGTGGAACATACTTCTCCAAAAATAGAGCGGAGAACTGCTGCCAAGTGAGAGGTGCCGAACCAACAGGCCTACGCCTCTCATATGCCTCCCACCAAGTGAAGGCAGCTCCGGTAAACTGAAAAGTCGTGAATGCAACCCCGCTGATCTCCAGAATACCCGCGGTGCGAAGAATCCTCTAACATCTGTCTTAGAAGCCCTGGGCATCCTCGCCCTCAGCACCACTGAAAGTAGGAGGCTGGAGTCTGCCAAACCTCTCCAATCTGCGTTGCTCATCCTCTGGCATAACTGGAACTACGTAACCCTGAGCAGTTGCCACCGGCTGGGCTAGTGGTGCCTCCGGTGTCAGTAATCCCTGAACCACCTGATCGGATGTGCGGGCGGCGGGAGTCTGAGAGCCTCCCCCTGCATGAGAAGTGGCTGCGGCAGTAGAGACCGCGACCGCCCGAGCAAGACTCGTACGTACTCTCAAAATCTGGGCCAAAGTCTCCTGAAGACCCGGAATCACAATGGCACAGCTGGTGCCTGAGCTGGTGCTGCTGGAGTGTCCACAACTAGGACCTGCTCCTGAACAGGGGCGGCTGGTGGATCTGCAGGTGCTGCCCAGCTGCCGTGTGGGTTGCACCTCTACCCCTACCACGGCCTCGACTGCGTCCTCGGCCTCTAGTGGCTCTAGCTGGTGGTATTGGTGGTCGTCCATCCTGACCGGTCGCTCGTGTCCTCACCATCTGTGAGAGAATAGAATAACAGACGTTTAGTGCTTGGATCAACAGATTCGCACGACAAGAATTTCAAGAATATGGAATTTTCCTAAAGGTTCTGCAGCCTCTTAAGGATAAATACAGACGTCTCTGTACCGATCCGTGAGACTCTACTAAACCTGCTCATGACTCGTGAGACCTATGTAACCTATGCTCTGATACCAACTTGTCACGACCCTAAACCCGAACCCGGTCGTGATGGCGCATCTCGTGAAGACAAGGCCAGTCGACACCCTTCCAATTCACTTTAAGCAATTAAAATAATAAACACTAAGTCTTTAATAGAATTAAAATCCCAAATATCAGTGAATAGTACGATTTGCGGAATTAAAAACCGACACAGCCCGACATCGGGGTGTCACCAGTCATAAGCATCTAAAACAATACTACAAGTCTGAAAGTCTACTCCACTACTACATAACTGAATCAGGAAGGAAAATAAAATAGAGGGAGAATGCACCGGGCTGCAAATCGCCGGGCAGCTACCTAGTGGATCTCCGGAAGTCTGCTGGACAGCCCTCAACCCTCGCTAGCAGGACCTGTAGCGCCCGAATCTGCACACAGGGGTGCATGGAGTAAAGTGAGTACTCCAACTCAGCGAGTAATAACAATAAATGAAGACTGAGCGAATAAAATCACGTTAAACACAACATTAAGCTATAAGAGGCAGAACAAAATCAGTAAGCATAATTAAACAGTGAAATCTCATAAAACACCTCTTAAGCAGTCAAACAATATATAGGAAAAACAACTAGAAATGGTAAACATATAAGAACTGCCCCTCGGGCAAAGTAATAACACAATCGGCCCCCCGGGCAATATCACAGAACAATACCAGCCCCTCGTGCTATATCTCATATCTCAATGGGTACCCGTGCTCACTGGGGGTGTATAGACTCCGGGAGGGGCATGACTGAGCACAAGTATGAAGTCAAACAGTGAGGAACAGATCGGTAAAAATCCCTTAAGGGTCCAAACAGTTGGCATGAAGCCCAAATATGGCATTTAGCCCAAAACATAATAATATCAACAATTAGTTATCAAATACGCAGTAAAACAGTGATTCGAGATGGACTAAGTCACAATCCCTAAAGGTGCACAACCCCACGCTCGTCATCTAGCGTGTGCGTCACCTCAACATAGCCGAACGTTGTGTGATCCGGGGTTTCATACCCTCAGAACAGCATTTAAAATCATTGCTCACCTCAATTTGGCCCAAACTCTAGCTCGCAATGCCTTTGCCCCTCGAATTGGCCTCCAGATGCTTCGAATCTACCAAAATCAGAACGTAATCATCAAAATATGCTAAAGGGAAAAAGCCCACTCGAAAATAATCGAAAAACAACGCAATTCCCGAAATTACCAAAACCCGACCCCCGGGCCCACGTCTCGGAATTCAACAAATTTTATGTTAATAAATTCCTTATCTCCCCACGAGTTCATAATTATCAAAAGTTCCAAAATCCAACCACAAATGGTCCTTCAATTCCTCAATCAAAGGCCTAAGTTTCTAAGCCCTAGTTTCTCCATTTTTGGCTTAATTTCCGTTAATTTCAGCCCCAATCCGTGGATTAATACAATAGAAACGAGTTTTAGGTCCAAATTCCTTACCTCAATGAATCTCCCTTGAAATCCTTCTTCAAAAATCGCTCAAAACTCCCGAAATCGCTTTTAAAAATGGTGAAACCCTCTGAAAATCGCGAAGGAAATAACTTATACGTTATGGTCCAGCTAAACCACTTCTGCGGTCCCAAACTCGCACCTGCGGACCCGCACCTGCGGTCCCAGGTGCGGTTCTGCGCAATCACTTAATCGCCAAGCTCCGCATCTGCGACACCCAATCCGCACATGCGCCATCGCAGGTGCGGTTCTTCAACCGCTTCTGCGGTTTCTGCCTTCCCAGGACTTTTCCGCTTCTGTGACCATACACTCGCTTCTGCAAGACCGCACCTGCAGTCCCCTAGCCGCAGGTGCGGTTATGACAGCAATGGGAAACTTCAGCTACCCCAACCAACTTCCAAACTTCCCGTCAACCATCCGAAATAACCCCGAGGCCCCCGGGACCTCAACCAACAGCACAAACACATCATATACTACCATTCAAACTTATACCAACCTTCAAAACACCTCAAACAACATCAAAACCACCAAAATACATCGAATTCAAGCCTAAGGTTCTAAAATCTTCCGAATCCCTCTTTTGATTAAAAAGTATACCAAACCACGTCCGAATGACTTGAAATTTTGCACACACATCCCAAATGACATAACGAAGCTACTGCAACTTTCGGAATTCCATTCCGACTCCTATATCAAAATCTCACCTATCAACCGGAAAACGCCAAAAACTCGATTTCGCCAATTCAAGCCTAAATCTACTCCGGACCTCCAAAACACATTCCGATCGCGCTCCTAAGTCCCAAATCCTCTTCCGAAACTATCCGAACCATCGGAACTCACATCCGATCCCTCTACCACATAAATCAACATCCGGTTGACTTTTCCAACTTAAGCTTTCTTAAAAGAGACTAAGTGTCTCAAACCTTCTCAAAACCTTTCCGAACCCTAGCCAACCAACCCGATCACCTATAGAATCGACAAACAAAGCAAATAGGAGCAGAAATGGGGAAACGGAGCGGTAACTCATGAGACGACTGGCCGGGTCGTCACATTTTCCTTCATACTATCAGTATGTGGATTTTAAATTATTCTTGTGTTTTCAACTAACATATTAAGTGCAGATATAGAAGACCGCAACGTTATAGACTTAGAATTTACCCATGCATTTTCTAAAATGATAATTTTTTAAAGGCTCAAAGGTGAATCTCACTTGCACTTTGGCATATTATGCCATTGGTTGAGGGTAAGACGGTGGGTTCAAGTCCCATCGCACCTTGAGGGTAAGACACCGGGTTTATGTCCTAGTGCACCATGATAATAAGATATTGGGTTCGAGTCTCAATGCATTATGGTCTAACATGCCTTTATATGGGTAAGGCATTCGGTTTGAGTCCCAATGCACCATATTGATGATCTAATGACGACTAATGAAAATAATGTATTTTTCATGAAAAATCATGAAGTTTGTCCCACTTGATTTGCTCCATTCTTGAAGTGTATGTGATAACGGTGCATAATAAGTCTAAATGAAGACAAGTGGTTGACCGATGAACATGACCATGCCAAAGACCAAAATAATAATAGTCATCATTATGGTAATTATAAAAAAGAGAACAATAAGGGTTCTCAAAATAATCCTTCAAAGGTGAAGGAATTGCGCATCAATATGGTCTGTAAATATGAGGCACGCTCAGACAATTATAGTCCATCTTTTTAAAGAATGCGACTTGTGATAAGCATTGTAAATGCAGACTCATTCCTGAAGTGAGTTTGAAAATATATATGTTATACAAATTATGCACAAGAATGTATTTATGCATGGTTGAATAAATACTACAACTCACCTCTACGGGAGGTTTGAAAGAAAGAAAGATCATGAACATTACTATGTGGTTACACGAATATGTCATTGGTCGTGTACATGTCGTATAAAAAGTTATTAAAGGCAAAATTAAAGCAAGAAAATATTTTGATTATGATGATTATTCTCCAAGATTGATCTCCGTTCGAGTTATCACCAGTTGAAGATCAGGGATTGGGATATTCTTAAGACGGCCTTCAGGACCAGATATGGTCACTATGAGTTCCTGGTTATGTCTTTTGGGCTAACTAATGCCCCAGCAGCGTTCATGCATTTGATGAACAGCGTGTTCCGGCCTTATCTTGACTCATTTGTCATAGTTTTCATTGATGATATTCTGGTATATTCGCGTAGTCAGGAGGAGCATGCGGAGCATTTGAGGGTTGTGTTACAGAGATTGAGGGAGGAGAAGCTTTATGCAAAATTCTCCAAGTGTGAGTTTTGGCTCAGTTCAGTGTCATTCTTGGGGCACGTGGTGTCCAGTGAGGGTATTCAGGTTGATCCAAAGAAGATAGAGGCGGTTCAGAGTTAGCCCTGACCGTCTTCAGCCACAGAGATTCGCAGTTTTCTTGGTTTGGCAGGCTATTATCACCGGTTCGTTCAAGGATTCTCATCTATTGCATCGCCCTTGACCAAGTTGACTCAGAAGGGTGTTTCATTCGTATGGTCAGACGAGTGTGAGGAGAGCTTCAAGAAGCTCAAGACAGCCTTGACCACAACTCCAGTGTTGGTTTTGCCATCAGCTTCAAGTTCATATACTGTGTATTGTGATGCTTCGAGAGTAGGGATTGGTTGTGTGTTGATGCATGAGGGTAGAGTTATTGCTTATGCTTCTCGTCAGTTGAAGCCCCATGAGAAGAACTACCCCGTCCATGATTTGGAGTTGGCTGCCATAGTTCACGCGCTGAAGATTTGGAGGCATTACTTGTATGGCGTATCTTGTGAGGTATTCACTGATCATCGCAGTCTTCAGCATTTGTTCAAGCAAAAGGATCTTAATTTGAGGCAACGGAGATGGTTGGAGTTACTTAAGGATTATGACATTACTATATTGTATCACCCGGGGAAGGCCAATGTAGTGGCCGACGCTTTGAGCCGAAAGGCGGTGAGTATGGGGAGTTTGGCGTATATTCCAGTTGGGGAGAGACCTCTTGTAGTTGATGTTCAGGATTTGGCTAATCGGTTCGCGAGGTTGGATATTTCAGAGCCCAGTAGGGTATTGTCTAGTGTGATTTCTCGATCTTCCCTATATGAGCGCATCAGAGAGCGCCAGTATGATGACCCACATTTGCTTGTCCTTAAGGACAGAGTTCAGCATGATGACGCCAGAGATGTGACTATCGGTGATGATGGGGTGTTAAGGATGCAGGGCCGGGTATGTGTGCCCAATGTAGATGGGCTTCGGGAGTTGATTCTGGGGGAGGCCCATAGCTCGTGGTATTCTATTCATCTAGGATCCGCAAAGATGTATCGGGATCTGAGACAGCACTATTGGTGGAGAAGAATGAAGAAAGACATTGTGGGATTTGTAGCTCAGTGTCGTCAGTAGGTGAAATATGAACATCAGAGATGGGGTGGCTTGCTTCAGCGAATGGATATTCCAGAGTGGAAGTGGGAGCGGATCACTATGGACTTTGTAGTTGGGCTCCCACGGACTTTGAAGAAGTTCGATGCTATTTGGGTGATTGTGGATCGGCTGACCAAGTCCGCGCACTTCATGTCTATCTGCACTAATTATTCTTCAGAGCGGCTGGCAGAGATATATATCCGGGAGATTGTTCGGTTGCATGGTGTCCCCGTTTCCATCATTTTAGATCGGGGCACTCAGTTTACTTCACAATTTTGGAAGTCTGTACAGCGAGAGTTGGGTACTCAGGTTGAGTTGAGCACAGCTTTTCACCCTCAGACGGACGGACAGTCCGAGGGCACTATTCAGATATTGGAGGATATGTTACGCGCTTGTGTTATTGATTTCAGAGGGTCATGGGATCAGTTCCTACCGCTCGCAGAGTTTGCTTACAATAACAACTACCAGTCAAGTATTCAGATGGCTCCATATGAGGCTTTGTATGGGAGACAGTGTAGGTCTCCAGTGGGTTGGTTTGAGCCGGGCGAGGCCAGGCTATTGGGTACATATTTGGTACAGGATGCTTTAGACAAGGTGAAGGTGATTCAGGTGAGACTTCGTACACCGCAGTCGAGACAAAAGAGCTATGCTGACAGGAAGGTTCGGGATGTGTCCTATATGGTTGATGAGAAGGTTCTATTGAAGGTTTCACCCATGAAGGGTGTTATGAGGTTTGGAAAGAAGGGTAAATTAAGTCCACGGTTTATTGGACCTTTTGAGGTGTACTTCGGAGGGTTGGAGAGGTGGCTTCTGAGCTTGCTTTGCCGCCCAGCCTGTCAGGTGTGCACCCAGTATTCCATGTTTCTATGCTCCGGAAGTATGTTAGGGACTCGTCTCATGTTCTGGATTATAGCACAGTTCAGTTGGAGGGTGATTTGACTTATGATGTGGAGCCAACAGCTATTTTGGAGCGTCAGGTTCGGAAGTTGAGGTCAAAAGACATAGCTTCAGCGAAAGTGCAGTGGAGAGGTCGGCCCGTGGAGGAGGCGTCATGGGAAAAATATGAGGATNAATGGTGGGACAACAAGATTGAGAGTATATTGAATTGGAGTGGGTACGAACCTGGCAAGGGGCTCGGCAAAAACCTCCAGGGGATTGCTAAACCCATAAAGCTCAAGAAGCATGGCACTACTTTCGGTCTGGGATACGAGTACACTTGGGAAGAATTCAACAACTGGTCGCCACCATGGCGCGGTCCTTACTATCCACTGGAACAGCTAATACCGCCTTTGGAGCAGACTTTCTAACAGGCTGACATTGTTTATGGGACAGACGAAGAGGAAGCACTTGCTGCGGTGAAGAACATGTTCTTAGAAGACAATGACATGGACTGCTGTGTTGTTTTCGAGGAGGAGGGGGAGGAAGGTCCTTCCATACAAGCTGTGAGTAGAGGGGCATACCTCAACAATTAGACCATCAGGACCACCAGAGCCCGGCGAGCCTCGGGGTAGCAAGGCTAAAACAAGCATCATGAACTGTTTTTATTTTTACTAGATAATTTTTCTTTTTCGCATTTTGATTTCCGCAATAAGATCTTCAATGTTCAAAACAGTTATGGAATTTATCAAAGCATTTCAATTTTTTTTCTTATGAATCAACACACATTATTATTTTTCTCTCATTACTTTACTTATACAGCATTACTATTACTTATCTTGATGAACCAATTAATTGTTAACTTAGGAGATGCGGAGAATGTTAAGGAAACACGAATCAGCGTTCACTTGTCGCCGTCAGAAAAGAAGGAATACACAGAATTTCTAAAGGAATATGAGGACATATTCGCCTGGTCATATGATGACATGACTGGTCTAAGTACATCTATTGTGGCCCATAAACTGCCAACTGATCCGACATGTCCGCCGGTAAAGCAGAAGCTCAGAAAGTTCAAGCCAGATATGAGTTTGAAAATCAAAGAAGAAGTCACTAAGCAAGTCAAAGCTAAGGTTCTCAGGGTAGTAGGATGTGACGACCCGACCGGTCGTCTCATGAGTTACCGCTCCGTTTTCCCCATTTCTGCTTCTATTTGCCTTTATTGTTGGTTTTATATGTGATCGGGTTGGTTGCCTCGGATTCGGAAAGGTTTTGAGAAGGTATGAGACACTTAGTCTCTTTTAAGAAGGCTTAAGTTAGAAAAGTCAACCGGATGTTGACTTATGTGTTAGAGGGCTCGGATGTGAGTTCTGACGGTTTGGATAACTTCGGGAGGTGATTTGGGACTTAGAAGTGTGATCAGAATGGGTTTTGGAGATTTGGAGTAGATTTAGGCTTGAATTGGCGAAGTTGATATTTTGGCGATTTCCGGTTGATAGGCGAGATTTTGATATAGAGGTGGGAATGAAATTCCGAGAGTTGCAGTAGCTTCATTATGTCATTTGGGATGTGTGTGCAAAATTTCAGGTTATTCGAACATGATTTGGTTGGGTTTTTTATCAAAAGCGGAATTCGGAAGATTTTTAGAAACTTAGGCTTGAATCCGAGGTGTTTTGGTTGATTTAGTGTTGTTTGAAGTGCTTTGATGATTGGAACAAGTTTGAATAAGATATTGTGATATGTTTGTGCTTTTGGATGAGGTCCCGGGGGCCTCGGGGTGATTTCGGGTGGTCAACGGAGATGTTCGAATTTTTTTGGCAGCAGCTGATATTGCTGCTTCTGGTATTTCCGCACCTATGGATTGGGGACCGCAGGTGCGGCGCCACACATGCGAAGGAAGAGCCGCAGAAGCGGCTGGAGGCACGATTGGTCAGAAACCGCAGAAGCGTCTAGGAGTTCCGCATTTGCGACTTCGCAGATGCGGGCAACGGGGGACTTAAGTGATTTCCACAGAAGCGGACCATGAAACCGCAAATGCGGTACCGCAGATGCGGTTGGAGGACCGCAGATGCGGAAATGTCTGGTCAGATTATATTAAATTCCTCCTTCGCGATTTTCATAGGGTTTTTCACATTTAAAACGAAATTTTGAAGCTTTGGGCAATTTTGAAGAGAGGAAATCATTGTTCTTCATTGAGGTAAGGATTTTGGACTCTAAAACTCAATTATTTGTGATTAAGGAACAAAATATCAGTGTTAAATTCATGAAAATCAGTAGAAAAAGGTGGAGTTAGGGCTTGAGATTAAGAGACCTTCTAGGGATGATTTGAGGGGTCAAACGAACTCCGATTTTCGAGTTCTTTATATGTACGGACTCGTGAGATGATGAAGAACATTTTGGTATAAAGTTTGCCCAGTTCCGGACGCGGTCCCCCGGGGTTCGATTTTGACTAATTTCCGGTTTTGTGCTTAAAATCGATATTTTTCAATTGGAGTTCATTCGTTTAGCATAATTTAATGATAAAAATCAGAACTTGGTAGATTTGGAGCACTCGGAGGTCGTTTCGAAGGGCAAAGGCATTGCAAGCTAGGTTTCAGGCCGGATTGAGGTGAGTAATGATTTTAAATGCTGTCCTGAGGGTATGAAACCCCGAAATTTCACAGCGTACGGCTATGTTGAGGTGACTTACACGCTAGACGACGAGCGTGGGGTAGAGCACCGCTGGAGATTGTGACTTAGTCCATCCCGAATGATTATTTTAATGCATATTTGATAGTTAATTATTTGATATTATTATATTTTGGGCTAAATGTCATATGTGGGCTTCGTGCCAGCTGTTTGAACCCTTAGGGGATATTTTAAATGATATTTTCCTCACTGTTTGATTTCATACTGGTGCTCGGTCATACTATATTTTACTAATTTAAAGACTCAGCTGTATTATTCGGTTTTAAACACATTAAATGATATTTTCAAAGGTATTTAAGCTGAGCTTCATATTTTACTGTGGCCCGAGGGGCTTATGAGATTCTGACTGAGTAAGGCCGAGGGCCTGTGTTGTGAGGATACATTTGGGTCGGGCTGCACGCCGCAGCAGTGATATACTGATTATGATAATGAGGTCGAGGGCCTGAGATTGTACGCCACGAGGTGTCTTGATATTGATATGAGGCCGTGAGCCTGTTTATGATGCCACGAGATGGCTTGATTATGCGCTTGGGCCGTAAGGGGCCCCTCCCGGAGTCTGTACACCCCCAGTGAGCGCGGGTACCCATTGTGATTTGAGATATAGCCTGAGGGGCTAGTATGGTTTTGTGACATTGCCCGAGGGGCTGATTCTATTACTACTGTGCCCGAGGGGCAGTTATTATGTGTTTATTTTTTTTTTTTGTTATCTTTCCTGTATGTTGTTTAACTGTTTAAAAGATGTTATGAGATTTCATTGCTTTATTATAATAACTGATTTGTTATGCCTCTTGTAGCTTAATGTTGTGCCTTACGTGGTTTATATTACTCAGTCTTCATTTATTTTTATTACTCACTGAGTTGGAAGTACTCACTTTACTCCCTGCACCCCTGTGTGCAGATTCGGGCGCTACAGGTCCTGCTCCTGAGGGTTGATAGTTCCAGCAGGTCTTCGGAGATTTACTAGGTAGCTGCTTGGCGATTCGCAGCCCAGTGCATTCTCCTCCTATTTCAGTTTCTTTTGATTCAGTTACGCAGTGGTGGACTAGACTCTAGACTCTTAGTATGGTTTTAGATGCTCATGACTGGTGACACTCCGATGTAGGGCTGTGTTGGTTTTTACTTCCGCAAATTATTCTGTTAAATGCTTATTTTTGGAATTTTTATTTTGATTAAAGACTTAGTAGTTATTATTTTATTTGCTTAAAGTGAATTGGAGGTGTGTCGGCTGGCCGTGTCTTCACAAGAGGCTCCATCACGACCGGGTTGGGTTTAGGGTCGTGACAATAATTTTCTCCGTGGAGGAAAAATTCACCACTTGGATGGTGTTATAAAAAATCTTGTAGTGCAAAATTATTGAGAGCTCCAGAAGAGCGAATTTGTTACTACCCGAATAAATAAAATTATTCATGGCATTGGTGGTAGTAAGTCTCAAAAGAAAATTTTTGAATTTCAAATGTATTAGCCAAAGTGGTTGGCATATTGAGACTATAGATGAAAGGAAGATCGATTATCTTCATGTTACTATAACATACCGGATAAATATGAAGGTTACCCGATTTTTCTTCTATTTATACTACAGATGCATACGCATGATGATGAAATCACATACCATAGTTAATTAAATATTTACTGAAACAAATATCAGTTGGCATGACCGGTTGGCCATCCCGGTTCAATTATAATGCGAAAAATGATTGAGAATTCACATTGGCATAAATTGAAGAATAAGGAGATTCTTCGAGAATTCTCATGTACGACTTGTTCTCATGATAAATTGATTACTATAGCAGCTGGGGTTGGGATTGTATTCTCTGATTTTTGGAACGTATAAAAGGTGATATATATATGGGCCCAGTCACCTGCCACGTGGACCGTTTACTATTATATGATTTTAATAGATGCATCTATTGTATGGTCACATGTGCGTTCGTTATCAACTTGCAATTTGGCTTTTGCAAGGTTGCTTGCTCAAATTAGTAGAACATAATTCCAGAATGTAAATTGTGATGATAATGCTGGTTTAAATCCAAGTTGGTTTAGTAGAAATTGTTTGCCTCCAATTATAGCTAAACCATTGGTTATGAGAACAAAAGTCCAAATAGAAATTTTGTATGAAGTGTATTATTTCATATACAACAGCACTTGTACGCATCTAGCCAACAAGTTATGATACACTCTCCCCATCACAATTGGTTCAGGGTCAGGAACCAAATATTTTCATCTAAACATATGTACTATATGATTTAATTGTGCCACCACAATGCACGAAGATTGGTCCCCAAAGAAGGTTGGGGATATGTGTTGGTGATCCCAACATTAGGGGGAGAAAATGAGCAGCTGAAAAAAGTAATACATGTGTTGCGCCCCCTTTTTCTCGCGAAATCGGGTTTATGATATTTGGAAGGACAACTCGTTCCCTTTTGGGAATTAGGTTTAAGAGAATTGGAGAGTCGCCACCTAATGATTTAAGTGCATTAGGACACTAAGAAGGGTTTTTGTTTGGATAACCAGAGATTGGGTAAGGGCTTGAAATTATTCCAAGGGGAAGGTGTTAGGCACCCCTCAGAATCCACTAGTGTGGTTCCCGGCCAATCTATTGTTGTGACTTTAAGTACAAATAACATGTAAGCAACGAAGACTTTCAAATAAGAGGGGATTTCACATAATGGTTGCAAATTGATGAAGTTAAAAGAAACAGAAGGAAAGCTGAATTTTGATAAAAACAATTTGAAATTTGAAAGTAAACAATGAAATAAACAAATAAAAGAGAGGGGGGGTCCTAGGTTTATAAATAATATGGATCACCCCACACAACACCTAGTAATCACTTATACACGTGGTGTTATCGCGTGGTCATCATATCTATATCTACCCTTTCCCACCCCGTTAAGGTATTAAAGCGCGGAATAGTCTCGTTTTCTTATTGTATGCTATTACCCGCCCCAATCCTATCAGTCCCGGAGGCATTTAGGACTACTAATCCTAAAGGGAAGGGATGTTGGACTTTTATAGTTTCAAAGGTAAAAATACTAACGCGACAAGCAAGAACACATATAACAAGTATGGGGAAAGCACATAAACAAATAAGGATCAAACAGGCCTCCTTAGATCAAAGAAAAGCATATAGTTTACCATGTCTTGCACGTACTGATTAAGGTCTGATTAAACTTAAAAGTTAAAGCACGTTGATTTATCACATATTTTCAGATAGGAAGTCCGAATTAGACCTGCCCGCTGGTTGTAATTAATAAAGACTGATTCAGTTTATAACTTTTACCCTAAGTCTTGCCTAAGTGTTAGACGGAACCTATAGGCATGATATCTACTGGTTTCAGAAATAAAGAAGAAAACTGATTGCGGATCGATTTAGGTATAAAGAAAGTTCCCAGTTAAAAAAAACGAGCACAAGTTCTACCATTGGTATTACGTTATTGCTGCTAGTTTTCAACTTACCAACGAATGAGGCGATTCAGATTTGAATTAGAACCCCTATAGGCATGCTTTCTATGTGTTTGTCAACTTAAAACGTTGTTATAGACATAGAAGAGTACAGAAATTCTATAACATGATATCTAAGCGTGACGTGATACCTGATTACATTTTTTCGGTTATTAGGACCTATAGATAAGTTTGCCTAGTGAAAAGCGGGTATGCAAGAATCAGAAAGGACCTATAGGCATATTCTCTATGTGCGTGTGCAGGAGCTATATACATAGTGTCTACATGAAAGTGCAGGATCCCTATAGACATGGTAGCTAAATGAGATGCAGAAGTTCTTATAGACGTGGTAGCTAAATGAGATGCAGAAATCTTATAGACATGGTGGCTAAATGAGATGCAGAAAGCTTATAGGCATGGTAACTATATAAAAAATGCATAAATCTTATAGGCATGGTAACTACATGAAAAATGCAGGAGTCTTATAGGCATGGTAACTATATGAAAATGCAGAAGTCTTATAGGCACAGTAACTATATGAAAAATGCAGAAATCTTATAGGCATGGTAACTATATGAAAAATGCAGAAATTAGAGATTCCTATAGGCAAGTTATCTACCCATGTACATGCATGGTTACCCCTTCCTTTTCACTAATCATCCCCAAAAGTTTATTACAAAGTTATTACAGTCCAAAGAAAATAATGTAAAGAAAATACATCAGAAATTGAAATTACAACCAAGGAGAGCCTGATGCAGACTTCCTGTCTGAAGTATGAAGTAAACCAACTCCAAAGATCAATGTTCAAAGCCTTTCTACCACTTGGGTGTGTCAGAGTTTTATAAGAGCTTCTTACGAACTCCGGACAGCGCTTACACCCAAATGTATCACCATATTAAGCCAAAGTGCAGTGTGGAAGGGCCACCCCTCAGGTGTCCAAGTTCAGAGGGAATTCAAGGTCCCAAGGCAAGGCTCACAAGAGGGGGGCGGAACTTAGGAACTAAGAGGGAGAGTGCAAGTGCAGAATTCCAAGAGGGAAAAGGGAAAGGGAAACAGTACACATAGGGATATAAGGAATGGGGAATTGCAAGAGATAAATGCAGGCTAATGGGCATAACCCAATAATGAGAGATGCTGGCACACCCATAAGCCTACTAGAACATATTGTTTAGAGATTAGGATCCCCTAAGGGATCAAGTTTAATCCATAGACAATAACTTGCATATTGCCATGTTTTAAACTGTAACTCAAAACACATAAAGGGAATAGGGAAGAGGAGTTCATAACAGAAACAAACAAAAGAAATCAACATGCTAGTTTAAGTATTTAAATCTGCAGAAGTAGTAAAGAGACAGAGATGTAGAAAGATGTAAGTAAACACATTGTTGTGATGCTGTTAATTAGAATTAGGACATACCAGTTTCAAGGAAACAAATAGGAAAAGCAGTAGTCTTGTGAAAGTCAGAATGCAGACAAGAAGAGAGAGTTCTCTTATGTGAGCGTAAGAGTTCAGAAGAATTATGAATTGTAGTAGTGGAGGATTATTAAAATCGTCTGAAGTGTGAAAGAAAAGTAGTGTATTTATAGTGCAGAAAGCAGGCAGAAATAAGGTAAGAAAATAGTTTGAAAACTGATTGTCAATCAATTACACAAGGCTTCCCTTAATTAAGGGATTCAGATTCAAACGGGTAAAACCAATTAAGGAAAGAAATTAATCAAACACTTTGTGCAAAGTAGTAAATTAGGGGCAAATACATAAAGGCTATTTAAGGACAAGGTCTTTGAAATACACGGTTGTACAATTTAAGGAAAGAAAATCAATTAACAGCCAAGAAATCTGAGGCCAGAGATTTTGTATGAATGAACCAAGTCAGAAAGATGGGAAAGATTTTTAACTTAAGGAAAATCAGCAAACAAATCAATTAGACCTATTTAAAAGGAATTCTGAATCAATCACAAGTTTGAAAACCTTTTTTGAAGAAAGATTCATCACATATAAAAGCATACAGACACGTTAAACATGAAGGAAACTTTGTCATGCCCTTGTAAAAATCAGTAGAAAGAATCCAGTGTAGAAGAGTTTAGCAAAAGGTTCAACATTGTATGAAAACAAAGGTGTAAACTCAGTTCAGAGACTCAAAGTTAGTCTGACAGAGCTAGGGGTTTCGAAATGAAACCCTAGTTCAAGCAAACCATAAAGCAAGGATGAGAGGGCAGGCAATTGAATAAAAATCATGTTCAGAAGTTTCAGAAAAGGACGGGCTTCTTCAACAACAGAACTTATGAAGAATATGATAACAAAGTAACATGCAATCACAGTAGAAGTATTCAAATAACATAATGGCAAATACTGATACGAACAGCAGAAAAGCATGCTTAGAAGAAACTTAAACAGGGCTCAATAGAAGGCAAACCGAGAAACTTAAAACTTAGCAGGAAAATACAGTAGAAGAACACAAGAACACCGGAAAAGTATAGCAGAAAAGCATATAGGAAAACACAGTAAGATAAACATATAAGAACATGGTAAAAATACAGTAGAGAAGTCTACGAGACCATAGTATAGGAAAACACAGTAAGAGAAGCATACAAAAGATGATATGAGAACACAGTAGAGGCAAACACACGAATAACAGAGAAGAAAAATCATAAAACACTTAAACACTTTCCAGAAAACCCTAAATCGGAAAAGAAGGGTGTTGGAAGTAATTTTCAAAATAAAAGTTAGGGAAATCGTTTGAAAACTCAAGTAGAGCATAGATACACAACATATCTAAAAAGAATTGGAGAAAAACCTCGAAGGGTTAGGGTTCCAGAAGAACCCAAGAATGAGAAAGGCTTTGAAAAGGTCATTGACCTAAGTCGGAGAAGTTAGAATCAGGCTCAGAAGACCGGGATACGCCGGAGCAAGGCCGGAGATGGTCGTGAAACCTCGAGCCGGCAAAGGTCTGGATGAAAACCTTCGAGGTCAGAACTCGAATCTTCAGGTACCAGGCACATAGGAGTAATATGAGGTGAGTATAGGACTCCCATGGCCTGAGAAGTCATGATTTCCAGTGGGTTTCACGGTGGAGGTGGTAGGAGACGATTAGGGTTCCAGGAAGGTTCGAGAGAGTTTGAGAGAAGGGGGTGTTTAGAGGCGGCTGATTAAGTGAAATGATTTTAGGGTTGGGGGGTTTGGAAACTAAAAAAGGAAGGGGGAATTGTGGCCGTTGATCAAAATGATCAACGACCTGGATCAAAAGGGGAGCTGGGCGGGTTTTTTTTAATTAGGTCATGGGCGGGTAAATTTAGGATTTGGTCCGGTCCAATTGGGATTGAAATTGGGTTAGCTGGGGTGGTCGATTTGGGCTACAATTGAAATGAAATAGGGCTAGATTTTAAATAGCCACTTTTTGCCTTTTTATTTTATAAAAATAGTAAAATGATTTCTGAAAACAAATTAAAGGTGCTAAATTAATTAACAATACATACATATTAAACTAAAAATACTGGAATTAATTTTATAATTATAAACGCAATTAATTCTTAAAATAGACTAATATTGCAATTATATGTAATTTAGCTTTTAAAATACTAAATAAATTTGTAAAAAATGTGTAAAAATCACCTTAGCTATATTTTGGGATAAATACGAGAATAATATAAATTAATCACCAAAATGATAATTTGAGGAATAATTATTGGTTTTTATACTGCTAAAATAGGGCAATAAATCGATTTAAAAATCTTTTAAAAGTTAGGAAAAATACTAAAACATTTGGACACACTTATATATGCATACATATGCTATTTTGAAATTATTTTGCATATAAAAAAACTATACAGGGAAAAATTGGGTATCAACAACATGGAATGAATTGTTATGAGTACACTTAGATCCTCGTACAAGAAAATATGAACTTGAAGTTCAAGTGATAATTCATTTACAAAATATTGCCATGCGCATTTGCTGACCCAAACTAAATGTCATATTTCAGCTACTAATGTTCCAAATAGAATAAAGTCCATGATGGACATAGTCTATGGAACGCATGAAACATAATAGACTAATCAGTTCCAAAGATAAAACTCCTTGAAGAAGGAGAGGAGCAAATGTTCAAGATGGTCATAATAAGGAGGCAAGTGCTATATAAGAGCACCATGACATAACACTTCATAAGACCTCATGGGAGAGGCTCAGGTACCTGAAAATAATGAGATCTCGATAAGTTATGTCTTTATTGAGTGATGATGGAATCGATGTAAAATGATCGTCGACAATATTGTTGATATAATGTAGCGTTAAATATTATTAATATTGACGAGGATCTTGAGCTCAAATGTGTCATGAAATTTGAACAGATAAATGATTGGCCAAATGAAAAATACGCAATGAATTGACTTCACCTAAAAAATATGAAGTTGGACGGATAGTCCCAACACCTAAAAGTGAAATGAAAAATCAAGTCGATAGACATAAAGACGACTAGTAGCACAAGATTTTTTCGTAAATATTCCGGCATTTTATATGGAGATAAGTTCTCCTATGGTGGATGAAATCCTTTTCAAGTTTTAATTTGGCAGTACATGAAAAACTTGATATGTGTATAATAAAAATCCTTGAAGCATTTAAATTGTTCTGAAATATGAAGTTTCAGCAGATCCTTATGTGGATGAGAGTAATCATGGTGTGCATGATTTATTTTTGTGTCTGTTGCAACTGGTGCACCAATGTATCTTGCTAGAACCATAAGTATAACAATATTTTGGCGAGATATACTTTTACTCCTATGTATATTGAAATACGATTAGTGTTATATTGCAAAAGAAATCTTTGATATAGATTTGTTTATTCTACCAATTATTGTCAAGGTTTTGTTGGTTATGGAAATGCAGGCATTTTCTGAAATTCGTTCTTGAAACAATCTATTTGTATATGAGGGTAATGTCATATTGTGATATTCAACAAGGTTCCAATTACATTGAAGATGATACTGCATGCATAGCTCAATTGAAAGAAGGACTATCGAAGGAGCAAAATAAAGCACATTCACCAAAGTTCTTCAACAAATTTGTTCAAGTGATAATTTGACAAACTTCTTCACAGGCATTGCAGATCTCAATATTAGAGAAGTTGTTATACAAGCTTGGAATTCGTCGTCTCCGAAGAATAAAGTGATGTTTTCATCAGGGGGAGGCGAATACGCGCTGTACTCTTTTTCCCTAGGCTAAGATTTTATCCCACTGGGGTTTTTTGGCAAGGTTTTTAATGAGGCAGCAAATAATGCGTATTACAAGATATGTGTACTCTTTTTCCTTCACTAAGATTTTTTCCACAGGATTTTTTTCTTAGTAAGGTTTTAACGAGGCACATTATCTATAGACATCCAAGGGGGAGTGTTATGAAATATTATATTTTGTAGTGGATGTCTATAACTCCTAAATAAGTTGCTCCCACTACTCTTCTCCATTATGTAGATAATTCCCACTACTTTTCACCATCATAGTTGTAACTCGCACACCTCCATAACCTCCCCATGATCTTCCTCCATGATCTCAAATGTTTAATGTCATGTTTATGACATTCTTTTGTATGCCTCTATGTAATCCTATAAATAGAGGGTTTTGGCATCACATTGTACACACTTGAATACATGGAAGAAATAAGAATCTCTTCTCTCTTGCTCCCTACATTCTTGTCTATTTTCTTGTTTTATATTATTACTTTGAGCTAAGTTTCGTAACATTTTTAAGTTATTAATCGAAAGAAAAGGGACTCAAGTTTTTATTCTTGCGTATAACTGACTTTTTTGGGTTTAGTGTTAATAATATTTGACCTAAGTAACGAGACATTTTTAAGTCGTCCCAAACTTCTCTTTTTTATATTTTGACACTTACATATAAAACTAAAAATTTAACCAAAAAGGAAAAATACAACCCACCCAATGTTCTTTTTTTTATTATGAGTTGTGTAACGAACCGACCGGTTGTTTTGTGTATTGTATCCATGTTCCCTCTATTCATCACTTCTTCTATGTTCATTTGTGGTTATGTGACTTGCTCGGCTCGTTGGATTAGCTTCGGGAAAGTTTTGGAGTGAATTGAGACACTTAGTCCCAAAGGTTTGAAGCTTAAATTGAAAGAGTTGACCGGAGTTTGAATTTTATGTAGACCACTCTGGAATGGAGTTTTGATGGCTTCAATAGCTTTGTATGGTGATTTTGGACGTAGGCGTATGTCCGGATATTGATTTGGAGGTCTGTAGGTTTATTTTGGCTTGAATTGACGAAAGTTGAAAAGTTGAAGGTTTGGAAGGTTGAAAGGTGTGACCGAAAGTTGACTAACTCCCAAGCAGTGGGAGGATCCAGGGCTCTGACCGCGTGCCTGTTGAAGAATGAGCCGGCGACTCATAGACAGTGGCTTGGGTATTTCCTGGGTCAAGTATTCCGCTCATTTGTTGTCATGACCTCAATTGTCGTACCAAGGCGCCGGTCTCTAGAAGCTTCTGGAATGTTCAATTTGTATGGCCCCGCGGTAAAGAAATAAATAGATCATTCTATATCAAAATATCAGTTGAAAAAATGATAGGAAAATTCCCGTGTTGATACCGGGCTCGGATTTTGGTTCCGGGAGTTAGAATAGGTCTGTTGTGTCATTTGGGACAAGTTTGCAAAATTTTAGGTCATTCGAAGTTGATTGATATGGTTCGGCATTGGTTTTCATAACTTGGAAGTTCATTAGTTTCATTAGGCTTGAATTGGGATGTGATTCGTGATTTTGATGTTGTTTGATGTGATTTTAGGCTTTGTCGCGACTCGTTTTCTCGCAAAAGCGGGTTTCGACATGTGACAACTCTTTATATGGGTGTTACAAGAGAAGAGTCACCGCCTAACGATTTTTAATGTGCGTTAGGGCACCTATTTGCAAATAACTCTGTTTGTCACCAAAGATCGGGTAAGGGCTCAAGTTACCTCAAAGAGAAGGCGTTAGGCACTCTTCGTGGTCCACAACTGTGGATCCCGGCCTAAGTTTACACTATGCGGATTATAGGATTACACTTGTCCTAAGCGGTCATATAAGCGAAGTAAGTCACGGAATTTGAAGGTTCTATTATGAACACGTGCAAAGAAAACCGGGCAATAATTAGACTGCATATATAATCATTACAAGTCTTTAGAGGTTATACTGTACAACTTGATTAGTCTATATTTGATAACTAAGTATGAACAACAAACATATAAACAAAAAAAAAGAGGGGATCCTAAGTTTTTTTTTGCCTAAAAGATCACCCAACAACATAAATAATACTTCGCAACTCCCTTGAAGCAAGGGTTGCTCATATTATCCAGCGGGCACAGACTATCATCTTCTGCTACCCGATTACTCATGCCTATGGTCCAGGAGGCTTTGGACCTACTATTAGGTGGTTCTAGACTCTACTTAGGATGCTTAAAAGATGATAAAACAAGTGCGCATTCAAAACATATAGGACTATACATAAATGAAAGAAAAGGGTCAAGTTAACTTCTGCACATAAACATCAAATTGCACACAGGCAGATTCAGCAATAGATAGTTTATAGATTAAGACGCATTAGAGTCATTAAGTCCTACAGGCATGGTTTCTATGTGGTTCCTATTTCTAGCAGTACTGAAACTTTAGACTAATGAATTTGCAAATTAAAATTATTACAAACCTGTAGAAATGACATCTACATTATTCGTGGAATGAAGCAGTAAAACTATTCAAAAGCTTAGATTTAATAGTGCCGATAAACATGCTTCTTACGTGAGTAACAATATCCTATAGGCAGGAATTCTAATAGTTGACAATTGATATTATAATTTTATACCTATAGGCATGCCATCTAAATGAGGCAGTATTGCGAAAGTGATGGGAGCAGCTGATTAATTAGTTAAAACCCTATGGCCATGATATCTAGATGAGCATTAGCAAATGCATGTATTATTGTATCCTATAGGCATGCTATCTAAAACGTTTAGTAGTAAACATGGAGACAAGTGTAGTAATTACTTGAGCCAAAATGCTTTGACAAGTTAAGCGAAGTGTGTTCGTGATTCCTATAGGCATGATTTCTATTAGTGTGCAACACACTAGACGAAATAACAAATAAGGCATGCTGAACGAAATAGCAAATAGAACACAGAGACCCTATAGGCATGTTTCTACCCTTTTATGCAAGCATTAGAATACCCCCAGCCCCCTTTTCATTATTTTCCCCCATTATTCAAATTTAAAAGTTATTACAGACCATATTGAATGATTACAGGCTTAAATACGAATATAGAATAACCCAGTAACACATTTGGGCCTTCAAACAGGCTTAGAACTTCATATGGACTGTAGGCCCAGACTCCAGGTGCAGACAGTGTTCTTCAGACCTCCAGTACCAAAGCAGGCCCAACATACCAGGCTCAAACGAACAATTTCTTATCCAAATGGATGCCAAACTTGGCTATACATGTGACAAACTACACACATAGTTAATTGGACAGCTCCAAAGCTTAAAACACTCAGTCCTTAAGCTGTGACCAACAACAAGTCTAACCAAGATTTATAGACAGGATCACACTAAATTGCAAGACACACAAAACATATATGAGGCAAGGTTTGTGGTTGTAACTCCAGAAATAGAGTTTAAGAGCAACATGGTTATTTCAAACAAAGTTCCAGAACAAAGCATGGTCCAAAACCATCCTAAGGGACTTTAAGTAGGGGTTTGAACAAGGAAATCTAGCAGTGTCATAGACAATACCAGTAAGATACAGACTTAACATAGAAGCTTCAACGTAAGAGCCTAATGAGAACAACTAATTTGCAAAGCTTAACATATGGTATAGTCAAGCAAACTCAGTTTATCAATAAGTATGCATTCAGATGAGAAGAGGTTGACTTTCAAGTAAATAAAGTAAGAAGGCATCATGTGAAGAGGAGTAAACAAGACATGGATTGAAATTCACCCTAGGGGTCTCAAATGATCGGTGAGCACAAAACATCAAAGCAAAGAACAAGTCTGCCTTGGCATTGCAATAGTACTGGCATATAGAATTCATATGATCACAGGTTGGTTTCAGAGAATAGCATGTATACATAAAAGATTTGACATAGACATATTTCAATAAGTTCTGGGCATGCATTAATTTCCTAGTAGATCCTAAGTCATGGTTCATGATAAACAACAGTCTTGAGTAGTCAATTAGGCTTAAACGTGAAGACAAGCATTCGGTGAACTTGGTCATCTACCATAGGCAAGCATTGAGGCTAATAATATCAAGGAAAAACATACTAGGCTAAGTATTTATACAATGTCACCACATAGTTTATAGCAGGACAACAGGTGATGCAAAAGGGATTCAACAAGAAGAAAACAATTCTAGGCAGACATAATTTCCCAGAAATCTAAACAAAACACGATAAACATTAATCAGGTTCAATTGCAAACCAAGTCAACATCATGTATCACTTAGCAAAAAGTCAGAGTTAGAGCAGGCTTGAAGCGGCCTGACATTAAACACCCTATGAAATGCACACAGTCAGAGAGTAATGCGATTACGAGAGTATAAGGTACTAACCATCTGCGAACAAACTATACAAAGAATGAAGAACTCAAAAATCTCAGGAATAGCTGTGATTACAGAGGAAAAGTGAAACCCCAATTCCCCAGTGCTTCAGAGTTCATAGGAGCCTCGAAATGGACCCCGAGCAGTGCTTGCACTAGAGGAAGGTTAATGAACAGAATCCGTTAGCCTTGGCTTTCAGCCGGCCAAAGATCAAAACTCATAAATGTATAGAATGAATTAGAGTGGGAGAATAGTGGTAGTAGTCATTAAGTAATGAATCATTAAGCCTCTTATTAGGGAAAAAGGGGAAGGGTTTTATGTAAAAATTGATTTAAACAGACAAATATGAAAAACAATCAATTTAAACATAAAAGGAAAGAAAGGATCTCATGCAGTCAGAATCAGTAAAGAAGATGGAGATATCAAACCCTAGTTAGGTTCAAACAGCTGTAAATCAAACTAGGAGTGCAAGAATCGCCTCCTTTCAGGTGTATATAGATGAAATACTGTCTGAAACCTCGAAGATCAAAGTCAATCGGGCTTGATTTTGAAAGGTAGCTCTTGCCGAAAATAGGGAAAGACCTAAGCAACACCACAGGAGTATGCACTATAGCGAAGTACCACAGAATAGGTAAGTGAATTAATGATTGATTCTATTCTAGGGCCAGATTTGGAGAGCGTTTAGAGATACGGCAGCTAGGGTTTCTCAGAGAAGAAGAGAGAGTAGAGAGGATTTAGGGGCGATAGCTTTAGGAGAATGGGTCTTTAGGGCTTGGGTTTGGTTGATTAAAGATGAGAGGGGGTCTGTGGGCCGTTGATCTTTGAGGTCAACGGCTGAGATGAAAGAAAGAATGGGATGGGTCGCTTAAGACGGGTACCGACCGGGTTCATTAAAAGGGGTCGTCTGGTTTGGGCTTGGGGTTATTGGGCTATGTTTTGGGTAGCTTAGGGTGTGGGCTAGTGGATTAGGTCCGAAATTTGTCTTGTTTTGGGCCAAGTTTTAAATAAAAGAATTTAGGGGGAAAATAATTTAATAAAATAGCTAAATGAATGTAAAAATACTATTTATGAGACTTAATATTTTAAAATTAATAATTGACGATTATAAAATGTGTAAAAACTTATTTTTACCCTAAATAAAATGATAAATGCAATTAATTGTGAAATATGGGCTATTATTGCAAAATAATGTGTAAATAGCTCAAAAATGCAAATGTAATTATACTAAATGAAGTAAAATGTTACAAAGCATATATGTAGGTGTAAATAATAAATTTGGATGATTAAGTAATCACAAAATAATTTGAAGGAGTAATTAATAAATATTTGAATGGTTTAAATGTAAGAAAATCAATTTTAAAGCCTTAAAAAATTATAAAAAATTATAGAAAGTGCTTATATGACCCTTTGTAGGAATGATATTTCGAAAGTAAATGGAATATATTATAAAATATGAGGGCAAAATTGGGTATCAACGGGCTTCGACTAAGTTCGTTTTTGTGTTTTAGGACTTGTTGATATGATTAGTTGAGGCACGGGGGCCTCGGGTGTGTTACGGATGATTTTCGGACCTTTTTCTTCATGTTTGGTTAGCTAGTCTGGTGTGTTCTTCTTCGCGTTCGCAACAATTGGGTCGTGTTTGCGAAGGCTTATGGATTGGCAGGCAGAATGCTATTCGCGTTCGCGATAAAGGGAACGCGTTCGCGATAAGGGGAACGCGTTCGCGAAGCTTTGGAGGTCAGTGCCCTTCGCGAATGCGAGAGGGAGGACGCATTCGCGAAGAAGGGAGGTCGGCTGGGGGGCACTTGGCTTAAGCCTTCACGTTCGCGAGGGAGGTCTCACGTTCGCATAGGTGTGGACTCATTAGTCATCGCATTTGAGACTTGGTCTTCGCATTCACGTGGGAGGATGTTGGCTGAAGGAGAAGTTGTGCTTCGTGAACACGAGGCTTCTTCCGCGTTTGTGAAGGGTAAACACCTAGGTAGAATGTTAAAAAGTCATTCCGAGGGTTGGAGTTATTATATCATATTTTGGGTTGTAGTAGTTTTGGGTGATTTTGGAGGGGGTTTTCGCTATTTGGATTGGGGTAAGTATTTTTAACTCGGATTTGTTCATTATTCATGTTTCCATCTTATTTTTTTCATCTATTTCCGGATTTGAAGTAGAGAAATTGGGGATTTTGTATAAACTTTTTTAAGATGAAAAATGTGGATTTGAAGGTCGATTTGGAGTCTGAATTGGATGATTTTGGTATCGTTGGATTTGTATTGGAATGGGTGTTCGAAATTTGTGAGTTTGACCGAGTTCCGGGGTGCAGGCCCGAGTTGCTTATTCGGTTGAGATCTAATGAGGTTATAATTATTAGTTTAAGTTATCTGCTTTAACTGTAATTGTATCTTCAGTCATGGTTCTTCATTTGCATATCATATCTCAGCCTCTGTGCATCATTCACTGTTGCATCACATGTTATCGTTGTTTGGGCTGAATGGTACGAGATTGTGAGCCCTTGAGACTTGAGAGATTAATGACTGAGGTGGGCCTGAGAGTCGTGTTGTGAGTATTATTATGGATTGGGTTGCGCGCCGCAAAATGCCATATTGGCTTTACTATTATTACTATTATATGGATCGGGTTGTAGGTTGCATCAGGCTTTATAAGCTTTGATTAGAGCTTGGGCAGGATCCGCCCTTTTGGAGTCTGACATACTAGTAGTGACGCATGCATAGTGATATATACACGTGCTTTGGTAAGGGGCATCAATGCCAGGCACCCGTACAATGCTGAGTGATTGTGTGTATGATGATTGGGCATTGAGACAGACAGTTTGAGCATATTGAGAGTGCACCGTGAAATCATTCATTTGGCAAGCATACTTAACATGTAGGCATAGAGATGTACCATTCCTCGTGCTAGTTGTAATTGACATGTTCCTATCAGTGTTGGGCTTTAATTGTTGAATTTGAAAGCATGTCTACATTTCTATAATATGAATGAGCCGATTATGATAATTTCTTCAGTTGTTTACTGTTATCGTCATCACTATACATGTGTTATCATTATATTGGACTCTGACTGTTTTCTTCTAAGCTCGACACTGCTTTCAATCCAATGTTAGTTCTATTACTTATTGAGTACATGGAGTCGGTTGTACTCATACTACACTCTGTACTTCGTGTGCAGATCCAGATGCATCCGAACGTGCTGATTGCTAGATCCGTGCTAGTACTAGTGCTTGAAGATTTCAAGGTGGCTGCTATGGCTTCCGCAGACCTTGATTCTCTTTCCTTTTATTTCTTCAGTATTGTTCTATCACTCAAACAGTTGTACTAAGGATTTGGTTATGTTTTGATACTCAATAGTGCTCATATACTCGTTAACTCCAGATTTTGGGGTGTTGCAGTAGTATTTAAGTTATTTGTAGCACATATTTATGATACTTCCATTGTTGAGTTTATTAAACCATGTTATTCAAATGTATAACTATTATGTGATTGTCGGCTTGCCTAGCAAGTGTGTTAGGCGTCATCATGACGGGTTGGGATTTTGAGTCGTGACAAGTTATGAAGTTCGTGGTTTTCAATTTATGACTAGAGTTTGAAGTTTGTTGGTGATTTATTGTAAAATTGAGTGGGTGTTACTCATTTATGCTCAAATTTATTACCAACTACTATTTGAAATGAGATTAGTTGTCACGACCCAAATCTCGAGGGGCGACTAGCACTTAACGACCTTCCATCCACAAAGCGAACCGAAATTTATCTTAGCTGAGCATAATATTATACTTGTTGAGATACCAATCATTATCTATATCTATATATTATTAAAAGGAGAGAAAAAATTCCGCACATTAAGCCAAGTGGCAGCATCACAATAGGCCACTAGACAATTTAAGACAAAGTTAGTTAGGTTAGGTAATAATTGGTTTTTTTAATTTAAACTAAAACATAATTTAATTATGCATAATGTGTTGTTAATAATTAGTTACTATTTTGAATTTAAATTTAAACATACTTAACTCTTTTTTTTTAATGAAAACAATAATTTTATATTGACAATTATTTATTCTAAACCTATTTTATTTTAAATTTGGAAGTTGCCAACATGATATGATTGTATTTTGATTATATGTGAAATTCAAAATTAAGAAAAATAATTATCTATATGTTATTAAAAGGAGAAGAAAATCCCCCATATTAAGCCAAGTGACAGCCTCACAATAGGTCACTTGATTAGGATAAAGTTAGTTAGGTTAGATAATAATTAGTTTCCTTTTTAATCTATCTATATATTATTAAAATGAGAGGAAAAAGTCCTCACATTAGGCCAGGTGACAGCCTCACAATAGGCCACTTGACAATTTAGAACAAAGTTAGTTAGGTTAGGTAATAATTAATTTTTTTTTAATTTAAATTAAAAGGTAATTTAATTATGCACAATGTGTTATTAATAATTAGTTACTAGTTTGAATTTTTTTTTTGCCAGAGGAAAAGAAAGCAAAAGCGATTCCCGTAGTAGCGGCGAGCGAAATGGGAGCAGCCTAAACCGTGAAAACGGGGTTGTGGGAGAGCAATACAAGCGTCGTGCTGCTAGGCGAAGCAGCCCGAATGCTGCAGACTCTCCTGCTTGGCTATTGAATGAATCTTATGCTTGTCAGGTCCACTCCTCTGTCTTCTCTTGCCTATCGTCCACTTCGGTGAATTTAATTAAATTTCTTTATTTGCCAAGTAAATATATACAAGCAGATCAAAACAAACTATAGCATAGTTTGGACAGATGGCCCCAAACCTGCATCTTCATCTCCTCTAATACTTCTATCCCTATCACTTTGTTATGTTATATACAAATTTAAGGGTAAAAATTCAACTCAGTCATCTTCTGCCGTAATCTAACACATGAGGTGCTACGACAATGCACCTCCTGGATGATGTGCCTAACTATACTCATCGTTGGTTTGCTCTTTCCTTGGAACATTCGCATATTCCTCTATATCCATATAGCATAGATAGTAGCTGCAAGTGCCATCCTGTAAATTTGTGCTTCAGCAGATTTCCCTTTCCCCTGTTTCTTTTTCCATTCCTTTTCTATTTGCCATGCCATCGGTTGCCTCACCAAGCCTTGCCACTGCAAAATCTTCTTCCATATAGTAGCTGATACTATGCATTCAAAAAATAGATGTTCAATGGTCTCCCGCATAACTTTACAAAGCATACACCTTAAGTCCCCAATCTGCATCCACTGTGCTAATCTGTCTCGCCTGAGTAGTCTGTTGTTCAGAGCCAGGTACAGTATGAAAATCCATCTAGGTAATCCTTGGTTATTGCATATGAGTCGTCTCCATTCCACTTTTGGAACTCCCCTCTCAATTTGTTGTAAATAACCTTCGTAGAGAACTGTTACACGCATTTGACATCATCCTCCATATAACCTGCACCAATATAAGTTTCTTTGTCCTTCAATATCTTCCTCACCAACCATGAAGCTAGTGTTGCTCGTGCATCCCAAACAGCTCCATCCTTTATATAGTAAATGTGTATCCACTGAACCCATAGCTTGTCTTTCTTTTGACATAGATTCCATAACATTTTACAAATGGCAGCCTTGTTCCAAGTTCTCACATCCAAGAAATTGAGTCCTCCTACTGTCTTGGGATAACAGAGTTTGTCTCATGCTATTAACGCTTTCTTTGTCATGTCTACACTACCTGTCCAAAGAAACTTCTTACATATTGATTCAATTGTCTTCACCACTTTTTGTGGCAGAATGAATACCTGAGACCAAAACACTTGTACCGAAAATAGGACAGATTTGATTAACTGAACTCTACCAGCATAGCTTGGTTGTTTTGAAGTCCATGAGATGACTCTGCCCATAATCTTATCAAGAAGTGGCTTATATTGTAAAATTGTTGTCCTTTTTGTACTCAGAGGGACCCCTAGGTACCTAAAAGGTATTTCTCCTTTTGCAAACCCCAACACTTGTATTAGATTGTTCTGCTCCTCTTTATGCACTCCTCCAAAATAAATGGATCTTTTTCTATGTTTGCCTCTAGACCAGATGCTTTGGAGAACTGTTGAAAGCAATTAAACACCATCTTTATAGACACTATATCTCCTCTGCTGAATAATAAGAGGTCATCTGCAAAGCTCAACTGTACAATGTTCAGTCTTTCACACTTAGGGTGATAATTGAAATCAGGTTGCCTCTTTAGTGTCTTCAAGATTCTAGTGAGGTACTCCATTGCTAGCGCAAACAGGAAGGGCGACATTGGGTCTCCTTGCCTCAAACCTTTTTTTGCAGGGAAAGGGGATGTAGGGTACCCATTTATTATAACTGAATATGAAACTGACCTTATACATGCCATCACCCATTGTACAAATTAAACAGGGAAGTGAAGATGAGTGAGGATCTGTTCTATAAAGCACCACTCAACTAAGTCGTAAGCCTTTCTCATATCTATTTTCAACATGCACCTCGGTGATACCCCTTTCCTTCCATAGCCCTTCACCAATTCATGACTCAGTATTATATTGTCAGTGATCACTCTTCCTAGTACAAAAGCTGACTGTCCCGGATCAACAATAGCATTCGTTACCTCTTGCATTCTATGTGTCAGTATTTTGAGATGATCTTGTACAATATCGCACAGCAAGATATGGGCCTAAACTCAGAGATTCTCGCTGAATTTTGTACCTTAGGGACCAGTGTTATGGTAGTGCAGTTGATGGTTCTGCACATGACCCCTGTGTCAAAGAATTCCAATACTGCTTTAGTAACATCTTCTCCTACGACCGGCCAAGCTTTTTTTAAAGAAACATTCATTGAAGCCATCACACCCAGGTGATTTAAGGTCATATATGTCTTTGAGAGCTTGGACAACTTCATCTGATATTACAGGTGTAATGAGGCCTAATTGATATTGTCTATTCAGTGTTCTTCCTTCCTGCATAATCATGGAATTTACAGTTGGTAATTGGCTAGCAGCAGACCCCAGTAACTTGCCATAGAAATCCAGAATTTCCCTTTTTATGCCTTCTTGATCCTGCACCATGTTCCCCTCAGCATTTGTTAGACTCTTGATCTTGTTTTGTGCCATTCTATTCTTCATGTTAGCAAAGAAAAAAGAATTATTTGAGGCACCTAGTTTTAACCACTGCATTCGAGCCTTCTGACGGAATATGTTTTCCTCAATATTGCTCCATTTCTCTAGCTCTGCTGTAATTGCTCTTTCCTGATCAAACAATGTTTGCCCAGGTCCCCTCATTTGAGTTTGCAGGTCTGCTAATTGTTGTCTTAGCATACTCACTTTCTCACCTACCCCATTAAAACCCCGATTCAATTTCTTCATCTCCTGTTTCACTATTTTCAGCTTCTGCCATATTTTATTGATACCATTTTCTTTTGTCCTTTGGTTCCAAGCTGCTTCCACTGCCTTAATGAAGTTCTCATGATCATCTAGACAGTAAGGAATCGAAAAGGCCTGGGTCCTCCTTGTAGCTCTTCTTCCAACTTGATACATAGGGGAGAGTGATTTCATTTTAGTCACGCCAGTATCAAAAAGAAAGTCACTAAAATCTTTAGTTTCTATCTCAGTGACAAGGTTACCATACTTCATATCTTCAACCTGTAGAACTGCATTGTAATCACCCATGGCAAGCCAAGGGTCCTGCTGTGATCTCTGTATATTCCTTAAGCCATCTCACAGTCCTCTCCTATCTTCTATTGTGTGCAAACCATATACAGCTGTAAACTGGAACTCCATGCCCAAGTTACACACTTTAACTTTACCATGAATAAACTGTTCTGCAGTCTTGCTCAACATCAAAATTAACAACATTTTGATCCCACACTATCCAAATTCTTCCTCTCCTATTGTGGTTGTAATTGTGACACCGGCTCCACTCATTCACTATCTTCTTTAGAATTGCTACAGCATTCCTTTCTTTGACTCTATGTTCTATTATTGCTAGTATTACTATATTATTAATTTTTATAAACTTCTTCATATCCTTTTGCTTTTAGGTCTTATTAAGACTTCTAACATTCCATGTGGCTATCTTCATGTGGGAATAAACAGGTGCATATCACTTTCATCTCCCCATTGTCTTCCTCCACTCATACTTGTGTTGCTTATCATCCCTTCTCCTTCTGGTATTGTATTATGTCTACTTAGAGGATCAAAACCATTTACCACTTTCACAGGTTTCTCTTGTTCAGCAAGTATAGTAGGAGTTGTTGTTCCTTCACCCGAGTTGCTCCTCTGCCCTTTGTTACAGCTCCCCTTTGCAGCTGACTGGTTTCGAACTATTTGCCATTGGCCTCCTTGTGAGTGATCATCTTTAGGATTAACTTCTTTGCTTTTTCCTTCCACCTCATTTTGCTTTTCTTCAATCTGTTTCCCTTTTCCCTTTTCCCTTTGAGCTTCTGATGCATACTGCCCCTCATTCCCTTGAATGTTTCCTGTTCGTCTCACCCATTATTGTTTTGGTTTTGTAGCTTCATCTCTTTGCTTTCCTACAGGTGCCTTCTTATTCTGAGACAGAGTGCATGAATGCCCAGCCTGTAAGCATGTATGACAATATTCCGGTACCCAGTCATATACTATCTCTTGGTCATAAACTCCTCCCGTCGGATCCTTGACCTTTATAGTCATTGGTAAAGGCCTAGTAACATCCATTTCCACTAGTAATCGAGCATATGAGATTCTTTCCACCTTTGTTGTGCATTCATCTGCATAGACATGTACTCCAAGTCCACTTCCAATTCTGCTTAGTGTCTCCCTTTCCCAGCAACTCAGAGGCAAGTTTGGCAGTTTCACCCATAGAGGGATCGTTTGCAGTACTTCACTGTGGAAATTGAACGTGGGTGCCCAGGCTTTGATAATAATTGGCTTGCTGTTTATCGTATATGGCCCAGAACATAGAACGGCATCCTTATCTTCGATACTATTGAATCGAACAATAAAGTAACCATCATTGTGGTAGAATAACTTTTGCTTTGACGCAAAGTTCCATGTTGCAGCAATAAATCTTTCTAGGGCCCCAATAGTCGAATCCTCTCCCACAACATATAGAATTAGGGCTTGTCTCCATTTTGCACTGCCTCTCTCAATTTCCTCTTCATTAAGCTCAACAATCTTCACTCCATCTTGTATAAATGGAGCAATATATGTGAGATTCATCCCCCTTGCTGCCATTTTGTTTCTATTAAACAGTGTTGCCCACTCCCTTTGCTCCCTTGTCTTCATATTTGGAATCTGATCTGGTGCTTTCCTCGCATCATTTTGTACTCCGCCAGGATCAATCAACATACCAATTGCTTCTTCTTCAGTTGATAAGCTCCTTTTGCTCGAACCTTCACCTCTTGGTATCACAATTTGAAATTCTCCTCCTTTAGATCCCATTTTCGGTTGAGTGCTTAGAGTTTTTCCTTGGATTACCACCTATGCACTTGCAGGCGTGTGCATTAGCATAATCCGTTGCTGTTTCGGCACCGGCACAGCTCCTCGAATACCCCCAATTGGTGTACCACTCGGTGTATTCAGTCCATTACTGTTTCTTTCCAGTTTTTCTATGCTACGCACTCCCAGCGCTTCCTTAATTACCTCCGCTGCATGTCTAGCAGCAACTCTGGTAGCTTTTGGCCGCCCTCTAGGCATCTCCGACCACTGCGCACATTAGCTCACCTATCGTACGCCGAGAGAGAAGTTTGACAGTACTACGACGTGATTTAATTCCCCCTTTGCATTATTCTATAGTTGGAAGGGAATTTAAATTTAACATACTTAACTCCTTTTTTATGAAAACAATAATTTTATATATTAAAAATTATTTATTCTAAAACCTATTTTATTTTAAATTGGGAAGACATGATATGATACTATTTCGATTATATGTAAAATTCAAAATAAAAAAAATTAATTATCTATATATTATTAAAAGGAAAGGAAAATTCCCACATTAAGCCAAGTGGCCTATTAAATAAAATTAATGTCACAACCCCAATTTCTCTTTGTAGGATGTCGTGACGATATCTAGTCTCTAAGACTAGGTAAGCCTAACACTTACTGAATTAATAGCAAAATTCAACCAACAAATGTTAAATATGAAATAGAAATCTCTATACAAAACTTACAATCCCAAAACCAGTACTACAAGTCATAAGCACTGTTGAGTTTGCTAGAAAATCCCTAAATATAACTATTTCGGAATAAATAACAAGTATATGTACAATATCAGAAGGTGACTCCGAGGCCTGCGAACGCGACGACAGGTTTACCTTGAGTCTCCACAACAAAACCCGAACAACTAGCTATTGATCAACCAATTCCGAAATACTCGGATCTGCACAAAAATGTGCAGAAAGCGTAGGATAAGTACACCAAAGCGATACCCATTAAGTATCAAGACTAACCTCGGTGGAGCAGTTTCGAGGGACAGTCAAGACACCTACTGGACTAAGCAACCTGAACAAGTATAAATGTAGAACTAACAAGGGACAATATCAATATAAAGCTAGGCATGTTGACAATAACAAAACAATGCTTGTAATAGGAAACTAAAGCAACAATTAGCAATGAGGCACAACAGGTAACAACGTTGTAGAGTAAGCTGAACACATTCTAATTTCGGTGAGACCAAAATAAAGGGGAAAAAACAAGTAGCAACTCAATAAGAACCACCGCTTTCACACAAGATTTATTCAAGGATTTCCACGAGGTACCAAACCTCATAATCACAAATCACGGGTCCCAATTCATGAACCCTAATCACTTGGCATCTTGTTCCCACATTACAATTCATAACCGCACGGACGGCTCACGTGCCAAGAGAGTGACAATATCTAATATCCGCACGGACCCCTCACGTGCCAACAATAACAATTGACTCATGACTGTACGAACAATTCATGTGCCAACAGAGTAACTCTTACACCGAAGGCAAGTACACGGGGGGACATATAAATGGTCAATAATATCAGGATTCATCTTCTTAAACCGATATGGGTGATTTGATTACGTGTATGCTTGTGCAGGTGTTCTACCACAGTTCAAATCAACAAGGAAGAGTAGAGACAACGAATGGTGTTCGCCCTGTCTCGCCGCACACGCACAATATTCGCACCTTGTATCGCCACATACGCAAACCCACATATATAGCTCGCCTTATCATACCGCATGTGCAAATATCAATAATAACAACAGCACGAACAAATCACGTGCGAAAACCCCGACAATCCTCACAACAATACCACGTGTGCCAAAATATAACAACATAATAAAATAACTTTCACAACATATGCCCATATGCCATAACATTTCCTTAAAATAGTTTCAATACCACAACCATGCATATCCCTCGGCTCAACAACACTGAGTACAACAACAACAACAACAACCACCATAACATGAATCAATGACCCCAAATGAGAATCAATCAACCCATAAGTAAATCAACACAAGAACTGCAGAACACAAAGAAACGGAAGAACGAGCTCACAAAGAACGACACAACAGGGAATAATGGTCTAAACAAGAATACCTCAACAAGGGAGAGATAATGTATATTAATGATTCCACAAAAGTACAATTCGACGATAAGAGAGATAACATGAATCAATGACCCCAAATGAGAATACGTCAACAATGAAAGGGATAACAAACCTCAATTAAGGCTAAGCAATTACGGAAGAGATAATAGTAATTTCAATTAGGGTCAAGCAATTACAGAAGAGATTATACGACAATAAAAGAAGCAATAACTTCAGTTAAGGCACATAAGAGTTTAATTGGAAATAAGTGTAGAACGTGAATAATTAATTTCAAATAAGACACGTAAGGGTGAATTTAGTAAATGGAGGATTTAACATGACAAAACAACTTCATATCTAATGAACATAAGAACCTAAAAGCCCTAAACAGTCAAATTTCCACAATTAAGCCCGAGTACGTACTCTTCACCTCGCGTACACGACCTTCACATGACAAAATTAGCACAAATGACTCAAATCCTAAGGGGTAGTTCAGCCGCACAAATTTAGGCAAGATACTTACCTCAAAAAAGCTAGATCAATACTCAAATTAGCTTTTCCTTTACAAATTCACCTCCGCTCGGCTCGATCTATCCAAAGACGACTTAAATACAACAAACAATGCAAGAAAAAATAATTTTAATTAACAAAGCTATGATCTTTATACAATTTCTAAAAAGTCGACAAAAGTCAATCCTGGGCCCGCCCGGTCAAAACCCGATTCAAGGGGTATATTTCGACTACCCATAGCCCTACGAGTTCAAATACGTGATTTGTTTCAAGTCGGAGTCCAATTCGACTCTCTAATCAAGAAATTTCGTATTTTCGGAATTTAGATAGAATTCCCAATTTTTCACTTTGATTCTCATTATTTTTATGTTAAAACTCAAATATAATCATGAAATATACATATTAATTGAACAAGGGCACTTACCCAACAATTGTAGATGAAATTTCTCTCTCAAAATCGCCCACTCTCGAGTTCAAAAAATCAAAAAAATAAAGTAAAAAACCGAATTACACAGCTGAAAACAAGCTGCAGATGTCGCATTTGCCATCCAGGGTTCGCAGTTGCGAACCCTCACAAAAGCGAAGAAGCCTCCGCAATTGCGAACAAGAACAGGACTGGAAAATGTTGCAATTGTGATAAAATGTTTGCAAATGCGAACTGGAACTAGGCAGAAGTCGCAAATTCCATAAAATGTTCGCATTTACGAGCCCTGGGATACTACACCAGAAACCAGCGATCTTCCCGAAACGAAAATGGGCATAACTCTCAAATACGATGTCCGAATTCGATGATTCTTTTTGCTATGGCTACGTAATTACATACGGATCTAATGCTTCAATAAAAACTAAATTTTGTAGCTCATTTTCTTAATGTGGTACAATTAATGCTTGAAGAAATGACGTCGAAACATAAAAAAACAAGCGCAACACAACTTAAACCTATCTGAAACTCACCCGAGCTCATCGGGACCCCGTAAGAATATACCAATAAGTCCCAAAATTTAATTCAGACATGCTCGAGGCCTTAAATAATATCAAACAACATCGAAACGACGAATCGCACCTCGAATCGAACTTATGAATTTCCAAATCTTCCAACTTCCAAACTCGTGCAGAAACATATCAAATCCACCCTGAATGACGTATTTTGCATGCAAGTCCCAAATGATATAACGGAGCTAATCCAACTCCCGGAATCAGAATCCGATCCCGATATTAGTAAAGTCAACTCCCGGTCAAATTTCTTAACCTTCCAAAACTTCAACTTTCCAATTTTTGCCAAAATGCTTCAAATTATCCTACGGACCTCCAAATCCAAATTCGGGCGCATGCGTAAGTCCAAAATCATCATACGAAGCTATTGGAATCATCCAAACTCCATTTCAGAGTCGTCTACACAAAAGTGATACCCCGATCAATTTTTACTGTTGAAGCTTCTAAAACAAGAATCCTTCTTCCAAATTGATCCCAAATCTTCCGAAATCCGAACTTGGCCACACACACACAAGTCATAGCACATAATACAAAGCTACTCGAGACCTTAAGCCGTCGAATGGGACGTTAATTCTCAAAACTACCGGTCGGGTCGTTACAATTCATTAATAAAATAATACATAAAGATATTATTGATAAGTTTAGTTGAAGAATAGTGAACTATAAAATAAAATTAAACTGCAACTAAGTTGGAGTTTTAAAATTACAGTCAAACCTCCCTATAACAACATCCCTATATAACGACACTTCACTATAAAAGCCATATTTTTCCGGAACCAATTTTCATATTATGTTATAATATATGGTTTCTATAACACCACTTCGCTATAACATCCAAAATTATTTGAAATAAACGAGGATGTTATGGAGAGGTTTGACTGTATTTCGAAATAAAAAACGAAATTAAAAGAAACTGCCAATTCAAATTGGGAGTAGTTCTTCATAATATGATAATCTATACCTATAAAAACTTGCAATTCAAACTGCCAATATTTTTCTTGATAAAAAAAAAATTTGAATTCAAATTTAAATATAAAAATATTATTTTGAATGTATAGATAAAAATTATTTGAGTTGAGATAAAAGAAAAATTAATTTGCTTATGGAGAGGGACTGGTGGTGGAATAACGTGCTCTAAGGTAAAGTGGAAGCCAAGAAAACGGCTTACATTAAGTTAGTAGAGAGCACCGATGAGGATCAGAGGAGAGCGAATAGAGAAAGATATAAGGAGGCTAGGAAGGAGGCGAAATTAGCGGTCACAGAGGCTAAGACTGTTGCATTTGGTCGGCTGTATGAGGAACTTGGGGGCAAAGGTGGGGACAAGAAGTTATTTTGGTTGGCCAAAGGGAGAGAAAAGAAGGCTCGCAACCTGGATCAAGTGAGGTGCATTAAAGACGAGGACGGTCGAGTATTGATGGAAGAGGCCCAGATTAGGCAAAGATGGCAGTCGTACTTTCATAAACTTCTAAATGAAGAGGGGGATGGAAACATTGTGTTAGGGTAATTGGGGAGCTCCGAGAGCCACCGCAACTTTAGGTATTGTAGACGCATTAAGGTTGAGAAGGTCATGGGTGCCATGGGTAATATGAGTTGGGGTAAAGCTACCGGACCAGATGAGATTCCAGTAGAGTTTTGGAGATATGCGGGTAGAGCAGGCTTGGAGTGGCTGAATGGGTTGTTTAATGTTATCTTCAGGACGAAGAGGATGCCTAATCAGTAGCGGTGGAGTACAATGGTTCCGGTGTACAAGAACAAAGGTGATATCCAGAATTGTAACAACTATAGAGGTATCAAGTTACTAAGTCATACCATGAAAGTTTGGGAGAGGGTGGTGGAAGGAAGGATAAGGAGGGCAATGTCTATATCGGAAAATCGGTTCGGGTTCATGCCGGGTCGTTCTACTACGAAACCTATCCACCTTATCAGGAGGTTGGTGGAACAATACAGGGATAGGAAGAGGGATCTGCATGTGGTGTTTATTGACCTAGAGAAGGCGTATGACAAGGTCTCCAAAGACGTCCTTTGGAGATGTCTAGAGGTGAAAGGTGTGTCGGTGGCTTACATTAGGGCAATAGAAGATATGTATGATGAAACATCATCAAGTTTTGTAGACGAAGAGGATGCCTGATCGATATGGAGACATCCCAATCGGCATCTTGTAGGCCGTCCTATAAGCCCAAAGAGCATCATCAAGTTTTCTCGACCAATCCGTCCGATTGGCATTCACAATCTTTGACAAACTACTCTTGATCTCCCGGATGGAGACTTCAACCTGTATGCTTGCTTGAGGATGGTAGGGGGTTGAGACTTTATGAGTGACACCATACTTTGTGATTAAGGTATCAAAATCTCCATTGCAAAAATGCGAACCCCCATCACTAATAATGGCCCTCGGAGTACCAGACCTTGTGAAAATGTTTTTTTTCAAGAATGCCACCATACCTCGAGCTTTGTTGTTGGGTAACGCCACTTCTTCAACCCATTTTGACACATAGTCCACAGCTACCTAAATGTAAGTGTTCCCACAAGAGCTCACGAATGGTCCCATGAAATCAATACCCCAAAGATATCAATCTCTAAAATGGTGGTAAAGGGCATCTCATTCTTCTTAGAAATCCCACCGGCCCTTTGGCATTCATCACAACGCTTGACAAGCTCACTAGCGTCCTTGTAGAGGGTAGGCCAATAGAATCCACAAGTCAAAACCTTTGTAGCCGTTCTAGCTCCACCATGATGACCACCATATGGTGAAGAGTGGCAAGCCTCAAGAATCCCCATTTGTTCTTCTTCCGGCATACATCGCTGGATCACACCATCGGTACATATCCGGAAAAGATATGGCTCATCCCAATAATATTCCAAGCAATCCCGTTTGAGCTTCTTACTTTGGTTTGAAGAGAACTCATTCGGTACAATGCTGCTCACAAGATAATTGGATAGATCGGCGAACCATGGCATCCCGGTCATTGAAATGGCTAACAATTTCTCGTTGGGGAAGGAATCATTGATCTCAAGGCCATCATTTGGCCTCCCCTCCTCCTCCAATCGGGACAAGTGGTCCGCCACTTGTTTCTCACTACCCTTGTAGTCTTGAATCACTAAATCAAACTCTTGCAATAGTAGCACCCACCGCATCAACCTTGCCTTAGAATCTTTCTTGCTCATCAAATACTGAAGCGCCGCATGGTCGGTGTGAACAATCACCTTAGTACCCATCAAATACGGCCAGAACTTCTCTATGGCAAAAATAATAGCAAGTAACTCCTTTCCGGTCACTGTGTAGTTGACTTGGGCATCATTCAAAGTCTTGCTAGCATAGTAGACCGGATGGAAGATTTTGTTGTTCTTTACCCCAACACCGCTCCAACCACAACATCACTAGCATCACACATGAGCTCAAAACGCAAGATCCAATCGGTGTGGTGATAATAGGAGTAGTAGTCAACTGGAACTTAAGTAACTCGAATGCCTTCATACAATCTTCATTGAAATGGAACTTGGCATCCTTCTCCAAAAGTTTGCACAATAGGTTCACCACCTTGGAAAAGTTCTTGATGAATCGGTGATAGAAACCCGCATGATCCAAGAAGCTCCTCACTCCCTTCACGGATGTAAGGGGAGGGAGTTTGGAGATCACCTCAATCTTGGCCTTATCGACCTCAATACCAAGCTTTGAAATTTTATGACCAAGGACAATGCCTTCCTCGACCATGAAGTGACACTTCTCCCAATTCAACACCAAATTTGTCTCCTCACATCTAGCCAATACCCTATCCAAATTATCCAAACAATCTTCAAACGAATTCCCAACTACAGAAAAATCATCCATAAAGACCTTTTTTCCCTAAAGCAATCCAAGAAAGGTCATTGGAGAAGAACTAGTAAATTCTTAAGCTCAAAAGGCATCGATAACCTCATCACTCAATGAATAAGGAAATAAAATTTTCTATTTACAGTAGTTAACACTAATTATAAATATGATCATAATAGCTAATATCAATTACAAACGTGACCACTCAGTGTTTGGTCAATTTCGCAAAATATAGTCCTCGGTTGATTGGTTTCTACATTTGATCTTTTATCATTTAAAGAAATTTGAATATTTAATATTCATTAGAAAGATCTCCACATTATACGTTAGTCTATTCGTTATTATCGTATCCTTATTTAAAAAAAATTCATCATTGAATTTGAACTTTACAAAACTAAGAAAGAAGCACACATAGAGCTTGTTCAGATTAGCCGAATCCTGACCCCGACCTCCCAGCCCCACTAAACTTTGATCCGATTCCGACCCCCAATCCAGCTCTCGTCCCATGAATCTCGGGCCCCAACTCCTTGATCCTTCACCGACCATCCTGAACCCTAATGTAGCAACCCCTTTGGGAGGGTGCTACTTATGAAAAAAATGTAATTTACTACTTATAACGTTCAAAAGATATTAATGTAAAAAGTAATTCATAATAATTTAGTAGCGGAAATAGGCCCAAGCGATAAAGGTTTCAAGTGCAATATTTTTATTTTTGTTTTTTTTAATCTTCTTAAAATTCCAAAAATGAAATACAATAAAAAAGTATCGAGATAATGTAATTCAACCCTTCTTGAATAATCAATACATAACCAAATTATACTTTTCATTCCACATCACTGCAGGTTTGTATTGTACATGAATCTCAAACTAGCGAGCATAAAGGAAAACTAGTCTTCTCCTTTGTACATATGTAACGACCCGGTCGGTCATTTTGAGAGTTGTAGCCCCGTTCCCCCCATTTTTGGCTCATTATGTACTTTATAGCTGTTATATGACTTGTCGAGGTAGTCGGCTTGGGTCTGGAGAGATTTCGAAATAAATTGAGACACTTAGTCTCAAAGTTGGAAGCTTAAGTTGAAAAGGTTGGCCAGATGTTAACTTATGTGTAAATGAATCCGGAATGGAGTTTTCATGGTTATGTTAGATCTGTTGGGTGATTTCAAACTTAGGAGCGTGTCCGAATTGTGACTTGGAGGTCCGTAATGGAATTAGGCTTGAAATGACGAATGTTGGATTTTTGGAAAGTTTGATCGGGAGTGGACTTTTTGATATCGGGGTCGGATTTTGATTTCGGAAGTTGGATCAGGTTCGTAATGTCATTTGTGACTTGTGCGCAAAATTTTGGACTAATCGGACGTGATTTGATAGGTTTCGGCGTCGTTGGTAGAAGTTGGAAATTCCTTAGTTTCAATAGGCTTGAATTGCGGTGCTATTCGTATTTTTGATGTTTTTTGACGTGATTTGAAGGCTTGACTAAGTTCGTATTGTGTTTTAGGACTTTTTGGTATATCTGGTTGAGGTCCTGGGGGCCTCGAGGTGATTTCATATGGTTTTTGGATCAAAGCTTGAGTTTGGAGGACTGCTATAATTGAAGTCTGCTGGTGTAATTGCACCTGCGGAGCTTTGATCGGAGGTGCGAGCTAAGGAGCGCAAATGCGGCCAGGCTTGGGGAGGAGTGTGGTTGCGGGTGCAAAGATTTTTCCGCACCTGCGTGGTCGCAGGAGCGGAGTAATGGGAGCAGAAGAGGGCGTTTGCGCAGGTGCGATGGGCAATTCCGCACCTGTGATTGCGCAGATAAGGGGGAAAGAAACGCAGAAGCGGAGGCCCAACTCCAGCGATTCACCGCAGAAGTGGAATTTTGGTAGCTTCTGCGACACCGTAGATGCGGTTAAGTGTCCGCAGAAGCGAAAGTGCTGGACAAAAAGTTAAATACAAGGGTTCGCGATTTTGGCTTCATTTCAAACATTTTGAGCTCGAGTTTGGCGATGTGAGGATTTTCAAGGGAATTCTTGAGGTAATTCCCTTGTTCTCGTTTTTGATCAATAATCTTGCTTCCCCATTGATTTTCCTACCTAGTTGGTATGTATTTAAGGTGCAAGTTGGGGGTTTGAGGCTAGGTATTTGCAGACTTTGACTTGGGGATTTGGGTGACGATTTGGTGTCGGATTTTGATAAATTTGGTATGGTTGGACTCGTGTTTGAATGGGATTTCGGGTTTTGTGACTTTTGTCGGATTTCGAGACGTGGGCCTGGGGACCGTCTTTGAGTAGAAATTTGATTTTTGATTTATAACTTAGCATTTTTATGGAATTATTTCCTTTAGTGATTTTATCGTACCGTGTGGATAGATTCGGGACATTTGGAGGCCGATTTACGATGCAAATGTGTGTTGGGGTAGAGATTTTCTCGGATTGAGGTAGGTAACTGTTCTAAATTTGGTCCTGAGGGCATGAAACCTCGGATTATGTGTTATGCGATTGGTTTTGATGTTACGCACATGCTAGGTGACGCGCGTGTGGGCGTGCACCGTAGGAATTGTGACTCGGTCAATTCCATGGAACCGCGTAGTTGAATATCTGTTGTTATCTGTACATTTTCCCACGTATTAGAGAAATTGAACTGCAAATCATGTTTAGACCATGTGTTGACACTGTAGGGACTCAGAGAGGTCGTGTACTTGTTGAATTATCTGCTAATTGCTGTCTTGTACTCAGTCACAGTTTTACTTGCATATTACATCTCAGTTTTTATTGTTCATTATTGATACATTACATCATTCTGTTTGGGCTGATTTCATGATTATTGAGAGCCCGAGAGACTGGAAAGGTTAATGACTGAGTGAGGCCGAGGGCTTGATTGTGAGGTTATTTATGGAATCGGGCTGCACGCCACAACATGTTTCATTGATTTATGTCATAATTGGCTTGATATATCATTTGGGCGATAGGAGCCCCTTCGGAGTCTGTACACACCCCAGTGAGCGTAGGTACCTACTGAGTGCGAGTGTCGAGTGCCGAGTGGTGAGCGGCTGAGAGGAATGAGTGATTGTAAGGTTGGAGTGAATGGGAGGACTGAGTGATATTTGCTCTGAGATGATGCATTTGATTTCATTATTGTTGCACTTATCTATCACATATCGCTTTCTAGAAATTTCTGAGAGATATATTATATTCTGCTTTACTTGGACTTGCCATGAGTTAGCTGATTTGACTTAAATTGTCGAACTTGAAAGCATGCCTACTTTCCTATGTTGAAATTACTGAAATTGAACTATAAGTGTAAAGCTCGTCACTACTTTCAGTTCTTTATTTAGACTTGTTACTTACTGAATTGGTTGTACTCACGCTACACCCTGCACTTTTTTGGTGTGCAGATCCAAGTGTTTCCGGACACGGTGGGTGTTGATTCACTGTGCGGTTGACCCTTCAGAGATTTCGAGGTAGCTGCTCGGCGTTTTCGCAGACCTTGTTTCTCCTTCCCTATCCTTCCACTAATTGTATTTAGTTTCAAACTATTATAGACCGAATTTTCTAGATTTATGATATTTTGATTCTCATGTACTCAGTGACAACCTAATGTTGGGAATTTCAGCATTGTGTTTTGGATTTTCAATCTTGTCTATGAGAAGTTTTATTATTTAAACTGCTTTAAATCCATTTTCTATTAAAAGTGTTGGAATTATTCGTAAATGTCGGCTTGCCTAGTACCACGTTAGGCGCCATCACGATAGGTTAGATTTGGGTCATGACGACATATTTAGAAGACAAAGCGCAAATTTACCATATTACAAGACCTGGGTTATTAACACACCCTAAAGCAGTGAATTAACTCATCAAGTTCAAGTTACAAGCTTATGATCATGAGACCCAACAAACCTCCAAAATTACATATATATGTGTGACATATAGATCATGTACAAGTCCCAAAACCATATAAAACCTAGAAGTATATGCAAATGTGATCTCCATAAAAGCTCCCAAAAAGACTACTTCATATGGCCGTCTTAATCTCACCCTGTACATTACCTACGATAGAAAACAACTATCGCCAAGCATAAAGCTTACTAGCGTATAAACTTTGGGCTTGGAGCCATTAAATTCTCCAACTCCCCTTTTTAGTTATAGGTATCTAAAATGAAACATAAATTTAAAGCAAGCAAACAAATATATCAAAACTATTGAATATCAAATCTTGAAGTGTTTCCAAATATCAATAACAATGTTCAAGATTCAAGTGTCAAGAAAGCGTATACTATCAATCCAAAAGAGTTTGCCAAATATCCTATTTCGCCCAATATGTATGTCATGCCATCACACTAAGCATAATCAGATATAAAGATGGACCGAAGCCCCAAATCGAGTAGGGTAAAAACTCAATAGTCAAGAGAATCAAGAACCATATTAAAAATGGCTTTCTAGTTCATACTTAACACGAACAAGTTCCATAATTTAAGACGAACTACAAATCCAAAGTCAAGATGGCAAAAGATTAGAATCAAGAGGCAAGCCGAGATGAGTGACAAAGTTACTGCCACAAGAAGACAAAGTCCCAACAAGAATGCAAAATGATCAGGCAATCCGTACGAGTGGGCGATTTAGCGAATATCTTGCAATATTGAGATAATACCAATACAACAATATAAAGTGAAGAGAAAGTAAGCAAAAGTTCAAGTTATTTCCAAATATCCAGCAAGTACAGAGATTTAAAGATCAAGTTTATACACAAACCTTGGTGTTTTACCACAAAACAGTTCAACCACAACTTGAGGACGTTCGAATCCTCCAGGCCATAGACCAACCAAATCTGTCCATTTCATCAAACGCTTCCCCTTAGATTTTACAAGGGTATATATACTTTGAATACATTATATATATATATATATATATATATATATATATATATATATATATATATATATATAAG